>NC_092103.1:14394003-14694003 GCF_045679555.1 Salvelinus alpinus | reverse complement strand
AGCAGTCGCTCATATACAAAGTGATCCACAAGTGAGGGAGTGCCTAACCGTAGAACCTCTCCTCTCCCCATGCAGTATGGGCAGGAACAGCAGTTGGCTCGGGGATAGCAGTACAGCAGAGCAGGGGGAGGATGAGACTGAGGCTGACTCCACCCTGCCCTGCACAGAGGACGTCATCTGTAAGACGGAGCAGATCACCAAGAATATTCAGGAGCTGCTGAGGGCCGCGCAGGAGAACAAACGTGAGAGGTAAGGTCAGGGGAACACAGAAAACTCCAATCAGCAGTTAGAGAAAAGGTCTCTTGACTTAAAGGTTTGTGTGAAACTTGCCCTATCGGTTCTAAATACGGGAAATGGTGCTGCTCATATATTGTTCCTTCACCTATCCATCTTTCAACCTTCAGTAATTGTGATATTCAGAGGATGTATCCTGTTTTTCTTTCTGTTCTTCTCCTGAGTTCGGTTTTAACTGTCCTGTATTCCCACTCTGTCCTTGTGTCTTCCTGTCTGACTTTCTTCCTCACGGTGTGGGCTAGCTCCAGGCCAGGAAGTCTAGGCCGCTTCTCTGGCTTGCTGCCCTGCTGTGAGGGGGCCGGCCGCGGACGGACTTGTCTCTACAGCCTGCTCTGACAGGGCTGCCCAGGGCTGTCTATCTACCCTGCTGCCCTGTTCTGAGAGTGCTGAGGGGGCCCCTGCTTCCTCTCTCCAGGCCCCCCCTGGCTCCTGGTACTCTGGCCTCGGTCCCTGTCTCCCAGGCACTATCACCGTCTCCTCTGTCTGTGTGCTGAGGGGCGGGGGTGTGTGTCAAACGCAGCTGGCAGGAAACAAAGAGGACGATGTCTCAGATTCCCCTTTGGAATGCCAGATACAGTGCATTCGGAAAGTATTCAGACCCCTTCCCTTTTTCCACATTTTGATACGTTGCAGCCTTATTCTAAATGTGTCAAATAAAGCATTTTCCTCATCAATGTACACACAATATCCCATAATGACAAAGTGAAAATATTGAAAAAAAATATTTTTGCACATTTATTACAAATAAAAAACAGATACCTTATTTACATACGTATTCAGACCCTTTGCTATGAGACTCGAAATTGGGCTCAGGGTCATCCTGTTTCCATTGATCATCCTTGAGATGTTTCTACAAATCATTGGAGTCCACCTGAGGTAAATTCAATTGATTGTAGAATTTAAAAAAAATGAGCTGGCGCACACCAAGAAAAATCATTTTATGTGAATGTGCTGACTAACGGCGAATAAAAATAGTCGCACACTCCATATATCAACTCCGTCATTTATTGGGTAAATCACAAACGTTTCGGCATCACTGTGCCTTCTTCATGGTCTTTATTTTTATAGTTTAAAATTCAATTGATTGGACATGATTTGGAAAGGCACTCAACTGTCTATATAAGGTCCCACAGTTGACAGCGCATGTCAGAGCAAAAACCAAGCCATGAGGTCGAAGGAATTGTCCGTAGAGCTCCGAGACAGGATTGTGTCGAGACACAGATCTGGGGAAGGGTACCAAAACAGCATTGAAGGTCCCCAAGAGTACAGTGGCCTCCATCATTCTTAAATGGAAGAAGTTTGGAACCACCAAGACTCTTCCTAGAGCTGGCCGTACGGCCAAACTGAGCAATCAAGGGAGAAGGGCCTTGGTCAGGGAGGTGACCAAGAACCCGATGGTCACTGTGACAGAACTCCAAAGTTCCTCTTTGGAGATGGGAGAACCTTCCAGAAGGACACCCATCTCTGCAGCACTCCACCAATCAGGTATTTATGGTAGTCCCCGGACGGAAGCCACTCTTCAGTAAAAGGCATACGACAGGCTGCTTTAATTTTGCCAAAAGGTACCTAAAAGACTATCAGACTATGAGAAACATTCTCTGGTCTGATTAAACTAAGATTGAACTCTTTGGCCTGATTGCCAAGCGTCACGTCTGGTGGAAACCTGGCACCATCCCTATCGTGAAGCATGGTGGAGGCAGCATTATGCTGTGGAGATGTTTTTCAGCTGCAGGGACTGGGAGACTAGTCAGGATCCAGGGAAAGATGAACAGAGCAAAGTACAGAGATCCTTGATGAAAACCTGCTCTAGAGTGCTCAGGACCTCAGACTGGGGGCGAAGGTTCACCTTCCAACAGGACAACAACCCTGAGCTCACAGCCAAGACAATGTAAGAGTGGCTTCGGGACAAGTCTCTGAATGACCTTGTGGCCCAGCCAGAGCCCGGACTTGAACCCTATCGGACATCTCTGGAGAGACCTGAAAATGGCTGTGCAGTGACGCTCCCCATCCAACCTGACAGAGCTTGAGAGGATCTGCAGAGAAGAATGGGAAAACTCCCCAGATACAGTTGTGCCAAGCTTGTATCGTCATACCCAGGAAGACTTGAGGCTGTAATCGCTGCCAAATGTGCTTCAACAAAGTACTGAGTAAAGGGTCTGAATAATTACAGTACCCGTCAAAAGTTTGGACACACCTACTCATTCAAGGGTTTTTCTTTTCTTTTTTACTATTTTCTACATTGTAGAATAATAATGAAGACATCAACTATGAAATAACAGTTATGGAACCATGTAGTAACCAAAAAAGTGTTAAGCAAATCAAAATATATTTTGTAATTTAGATTCTTAGTAGCCACTCTTTGCCTTGATGACAGGTTTGCACACTCTCTTGGCATTCTTTCAACCAGCTTTACCTGGAATGCTTAACCAACAGTCTTGAAGGAGTTCCCACATGCTAAGCACTTGTTGGCTGAGCACTTTTCCTTCACTCTGCAGGCCAACTCATCCCAAACCATCTCAATTGGATTGAGGTCGGGTGATTGTGGAGGCCAGGTCATCCAATGCAGCACCCCATCACTCTCCTTCTTGGCCAAATAGCCCTTACACAGCCTGGAGGTGTGTTGGGTCATTGTCCTGTTGAAAAACAAATGATAGTCCCACAAGGCGCAAACCAGATGGGATGGTGTATCGCTGCAGAATGCTGTGGTAGCCATGCTGGTTAAGTATGCCTTGAATTCTAAATAAATCAGTGTCACCAGCAACGCACCATCACACCACCTCCTCCATGCGTCACGGTGGGAACCACACATGTGGAGATCATCCATTCACCTACTCTGCGTCTTACAAAGACGAGGTGGTTGGAACCAAAAATCTCACATTTGGATTCATCAGACCAAAGGACAGATTTCCACCGGTCTAATGTCCATTGCTCGTGTTTCTTGGCCTAAGCAAGTCTCTTCTTCTTATTGGTGTCCTTTTAGTAGTGGTTTCTTTGCAGCAATTCGACCATGAAGGCCTGATTCACGCAGTCTCCTCTGAACAGTTGATGTTGAGATGTGTCTGTTACTTGAACTCTGTAGCATTTATTTGGCCTGAAATTTCTGAGTCTGGTAACTCTAATGAACTTATGCTACGCAGCAGAGGTAACTTTGGGTCTTCCTTTTCTGTGGCGGTCCTCATGAGAGCCAGTTTCATCATAGCGCTTGATGTTTTTTGCGACTGCGTTTCAAACGTTCAAAGTTCTTGAAATGTTCTGGATTGACTAACCTTCATGTCTTAAATGACAGTCCATCATTACTTTATCTTTGCTTATTTGAGCCGTTCTAGGCATAATCTGCACTTGGTCTTTTAGCCCTTTTTGGTATCTTCTGTATACCACCCCTACCTTGTCACAACACAGCTGATTTGGCTCAAACCCATTAAGAATGAAAGACATTTTCGTCTCTCCCGAGCCCGTACGGAAGTTGTAGCGATGAGACAAGATAGTAATTACTAGCGATTGGATACCACGAAAATTGGGGAGAAAATGGGATAAAAAAAATAAAATAATAATAATTATTTAAAAAAAAAGAATGAAAGAAATTCCTCAAATTAGCTTTTAACAAGCCACACCTGTTAATTGAAATGCATTCCAGGTTACTACCTCATCAAGCTGGTTGAGAGAATGCCAAGAGTGTTCAAAGCTTTCATCAAGGCAAAGGGTGGCTACTTTGAAGAATATAAAATATAATTTGATTTAACACTTTCTTGGTAGTACATGATTCCATTTGTTATTTCATAGTTTTGATGTCTTCAGTATTATTCTACAGTGTATAAAATAGTAAAAATAAAGAAAAACCCTGGAATGATTTGATGTGTCCAAACTTTTGACTGGTATATAAATGTGATATTTCATTTATTTTTATTTTTAATACATTTGCTAAAATTAGTAAAAACCTGTTTTTGCTTTGTCATTATGGGGTATTGTGTGTGTGGATTGAGGGGGGGACACATTTAATGAATTATGGAATAAGGCTGTAACACAATGTGGAAAAAGTCAAGGGGTCTGAATACTTTCTGAATGCACTGTACAGGCCTATGGGGCTTTTACATGTCAACACACATGCAATTCTTGATTCTTATATTTTAGTCACATATTTAGTGTTTGGGGTGGGGGTTCTGTTTTTATTAAATACAGATTCACACTGGCTATTCATTCAGTGTTTATACAATCCACTTGAATTCAAACTGTTGTCTTTAACACAAACCCTCACTATTGGCCCCCGTTTGACTAAAGCTGTGTCGTATTTGCTTAGCTTTTTCGCTTGTGTGCCAAATCCAGATGGTGACCACAGAACACTGGTGAAGAATTTCACCCTGCCAATTTGTATGCGTCCTCAGTCTACTGGGTTATAACGGAGACATTGTTATTGATTGAAATGGTGGAAAGTTATGATGCATTCCATTATCTGATTTCTAAGCCATGTGTTGGTTTCAAACAATGATTCATTGTTGATGATATTTTCAGGGCGTAACGGACTCTACTACATTATATAGTCTACGGGGGGAAATATTTGGGTACATCTTCCCATTCTAAATGAACCTATAGGGTAACTTAATTACTTTAAATCATTTTTACCATTATGATAACATTGTGCCACCAGTAGGAGTAGGAACATCATTGATGGTAACACCAATGAGAAGTTTTTTGTAAATAATTTTTAAAGGTTTGATGACCTTCCATTTCAGAAAATCCCAATTTACCAAAGTGATATTATTAATCAATTTGCTCACAATGTTATTTCCCTTCCTTTAAATTGACTAACACTAATGGACATTTTGGGTTTAGACACACCAAACGATCATTGGAATCCTCAAATTTAGACCAACTAAAAGGGTGTGTTTAGCTAATCATTTTCATTAATATAGATCCCTCCCTCTAACAGTTTGCCGCTGGAGAGAGAATGCTCAAGGTCCTTGTATAACTTTGTAATCTGTGATTTAAGGCAATAACACCAATGACAGTAAACTGAAAGACACATTGTATTAGTAAAGAAAATCTGTATTTTAATAGCCTTTGATTTTTATTGATCTATACAATATATGAAATACTTTTGTTCACTAGCATCCAATACTTTTGTTGTCTAGCATCCAAAATAGATCTCTAAATACACCAAAACATGTCATAATTAGGTTTGGGCGGTATCCAGATATAATTTCATATACCGTCCTCTCATCCCGTTATTTACGGTATTACTGGCTTAGTACACAAGGGGGTGGCAAAAAAAAACTTTGGGCGTCTTACCAGAATGCCAACAGATATAGCACAGGTAATAGTGATTTTCCATGGATGCTGCTAGCTAAATATGCTAACAAACCCAAATGGAAATAAACAAATTGCAAAGACAGGCAATCCAGGTCATAAAGTTATACATACAGTACCAGTCAAAAGTTTGGACACATCTACTCATTCAAGTGTTTTTTTTTGTTTGTTTTTTACTAGATTGTAGAATAATAGTGAAGACATCAAAACGATGAAATATCACATATGGAATCATGTAGTAACCAAAAAAGTGTTAAACAAATCAAAATATATTTTATATTTGAGATTCTTCTTCTGCCTTGATGACAGCTTTGTATACTCTTGGCATCCTCTCAACCAGCTTCATGAGGAATGCTTTTCGAACAGTCTTGAAGGAGTTCCCACGTGCTGAGCACTTGTTGGCTGCTTTTCCTTCACGCTGCAGTCCAACTCAACCCAAGCCATCTCAATTGGGTTAAGGTTGGGTGATTGAAGGCCAGGTCATCTGATGCAGCACTCCATCACTCTCCTTGGCCAAATAGCCCTTACACAGCCTGGAGGTGTGTTTTGGGTCATTGTCCTGTTGAAAAACAAATGATAGTCCCACTAAGCGCAAACCAGATGGGATGGCATGTTGCTGCAGAATGCTGTGGTAGCCATGCTGGTTAAGTGTGCCTTGAATTCTAAATAAATCACTTAGTTTCACCAACAAAGCACCTCCTCCATGCTTCATGGTGGGAACCACACATGCGGAGATCATCTGTCAAATCATACAAATTAGAAACATGATGTCCATGCATCATCTTTGCAAAAAAAATACAATTTTTTTCATTATAAGCTCATATACTTGCCGAATAGCGTTGCACTTCTGTTGTCATCTGAAAATGAAGCTATCGTCCTGCAAATGTTTTGCACTAATCTATTTTCTGAGAAGTAAAACTATACTTTCATGTCCTTGATCATTCTATTGACGCAAAAAAATCACTTGACTTTCAATATAAAACGCTACCCATGTCATTACACATCTGGACTCACCTGCTCCCTCTTTCTCCCGTTGTGCCATTTTACAAACAAACACGTGACTCGCTCAACTGTTCTGGGGAACTACGGTAAGCTTCATAATATGTGACGGGTGAAATGAAGAACGCAATCTGCTGAATCTCCTAACTTAGTGCACACGTTGACTGCAGGTATTTACTTAAAAGTAGCTACAAATATTACAATTTATAGAAAAACTTTAAATAGTTTCACCGGTATTTACATGATTGAATAATCATCTCGTGGCCACTTCCAAATACCCCGGTGTATACGGTATACCGCCCAAGCCTAGTCACTATACTTCCACACATCAGCAACCTGCTAGCCCCTATTACTTTCTACAATACTGGGGGCTGACACCGCCTGGGATCGAACCCGGGTCTGTAGTGACGCCTCAAACATTGTGATGCAGTGCCTCAGACCGCTGTGCCAGTCGGGTGACCTCTTTATTAAATAAGTTAAATAAAACAGAAAACATATTAGTCATGTTTTTGTCATTTTAAAAGTGTTTTTACAGGGTGCCAAAGTCAAGGGACAGCATTTACCACCACAATTCAAGAATTACCCATACAGTACCGGTGTTCAATTTCCTCAAATGGAGCACGTGGTTGCTATTAATGAAGACACTTCAGTATATTCTATTTTGTCTGCTCCACAGTGGACATAACCAGGGCTGCTCATTCTCTCACTTGTCCACTAACAAACCTCCACCAGGACATGGCTTGCTGATTTTGTTCTTTAAGAAGTGTCTTTATGTAGTAGGGGGATCAATGGCTTTGCAAGCTTCTGGAAACATTCCTAAGTATTCAACATATTTGTTTAACAGTCTTATTGAGAGAGAAAAACTGGGCCAGAGTTTTCTACTAACACCTATGTTGGAAAAAGGATCACTCGATTATTTGATGTTTTCTTCCTCCTCCCCCCTCAGCTTTGTACCATGCTCAGAAAGGATCCATGTGGCTGTGAGAGAGATGGCCATCCTGTTTCCAAAGGTAAGCTGGGATGACCTCTAACTGAGACACTCCTCCTTTGTATGCAAGAGCCAGAGGGTTGTTTGTTTGGTAAACATGGATGGGAAATGAATGTCCTGCATCTTAGCTCAGCTGGTGTTCTGTTGTTAGATGTTGCACTCTTTTCTTCAGGGTGGTGAGAAATGTTTATGCAATCACACACACAATGCCAGTAAATCCACTCCTTACACTGCAGTGTTAATAGGACCGTTAATGGCCTATGTTTTGCCAACAGTACCTCCTGCCTCCTCTCTCCTTTACTCAGAGGCCATGCTCAGACACAGTGCGAGGGTCTCTGCGGCTGCTCACCTCTAGTGCCAGCCGGCTCCATGGGGAGTGCCAGAAGGCCACGCCCCACAACCCTTGCCCCTCCGACATGCAGCTGGTCACGCAGCAGGTCATCCAGTGTGCCTATGACATTGCCAAGGCTGCCAAGCAACTCGTCACTGTGACAACCAAAGAAAACAGCAACTGATTGTTTTTTTTAACCCAAGGACTAACATCCCTCTTAGATATTTGATCATATATAGTATCAGTACTAATTTCAAGTTAGTGTTTATCAGTGTTACCATTGTTATTTGTATGCCACCATTTTTATTTAAAGTACTCAATTCGTCTTAGTAAATTTTCTAGTGAAGAACGTTTACAGAAAGTGTACCTTGCAAAATGTGGGTCACCCATGGGATTTGTCCATCAGTTTGTCTGTTAGGCAGGTCATCATACTCTAGCAGTATGAGTACATCTATCTGGGATTACCTCAAAAGGAAACATTCAAGTTACTAAACAGTTTTGCAACATTACACATTTTAAACAGCCTTGGATCAATTTCAGGTGACTGAACATTTGTGGTTGCTGGGAGTGCTTGTTCTTGGTGCTCTCTGCTATGCAACAAGGACAGTTGGCTGTCGAAAGCTTTCAAACAGTTCGCTTTTAACTTCTTATTCAAGGCTAAACACATTGGGATCTTGAACATAGTCAGATCCATAATTATTGGCACCCTTGATAATGAGGAACAAAAAAATACTAAAATAAATACATCTGACCATAGCACTGCCTGGAGTTTGATAAACGGCCTTGGCACTTGGATTGGATCTAGTGCCATTGTCAGATGACATACAAATAGAGCTCTTTGGCCACCAGTGGTGGGTTTGGTGTTGAAAAGTACCTCATACCTATGGTAAAATATGGTGGTGGATCTTTGATGTTATGGAACTATTTTGCTTCCACTGGTCCTGGGGCCCGTGTTAAGGTCAACAGCATCATGAACTTTACCAAGTACCAGGACATTTTAACCAAAAACCTGGTTGCCAATGCCAGGAGGCTGACACTTGGCTGCAAGTGGATCTTCCAGCAAGACAATAACCCCAAGCACTAATGAAAATCCATGAAGAAATTGTTAATTGACCACAAAATCAACATTTTCCAATGGCCATCTCATTCTCCAGACTTGAACACCAGTGGTTTAAATTGAAGAGGGCACTCCATAAGAGCACGAGGAATGGTCTAAGATCCCTCCCAACGTGTTCTCCAATCTCATAATACAGTTTAGCAAAAGGCTCAGTGTCTATCCTCACAAGGGGAGGGCGATAGACTATTGAAAACAGGGGTGCCAATAATTTTGACCTATTTTATTATTTTTGAGCCACCAATATAGCTCAGTATTTGTATTTATTTGATACAGTATTTTTTTGCTGATCTTTATCAAGGGCGCCAATAATTATGGGCCTGATTGAAACTTAGTGGAATACTGAGCCATGATGCTTCCATTACAATGTTTTCCTCAAGGTATTTTCCATGAATGCCATTTTTATGTTTCATGCCAAAGCCATAAAGGTGAGGACAACGGCCAAGTCAGTTTTCCATTGTTTAGTTTCTTTTCGTAGTTGTTTGAGTTCAAAAGGTATAGCCATACCTCCAATGTAGCCATACCTCACACGCATGCCCAGTATCAATTTTGTTTTAGTGTAGTGTGTATTTTAAGACGTTTATCCCAAAGGGATACTCAAAACAGCCAACCCAAAATCTATCATTTGTTTTGTAAAAAAGATAAAAGTATAAAAATGTACAAACCATCTATTCTTAATTCATACAACCCTTCTCTATATTCTATGTATGAATACAATCTCACACTTGACAAATTGTCAACATTTTATTTTCTTAAAATGTTTAACAGTTAAAGTTCCCTCCTATATATTCTGTGCTGTTTTAAGGCATGCAAGTTTTCATATTGGTGATGTCTTTTATACAGCATTTGGATTTCAATATATCCACAGGCAATCAGATGTGCTTGTGATCTCTCTCACTCTGTGTGTGTGTGCTAAACCCAGCCTATGTGTGTGTGTCCCATGATTTACATTGTCTTTATTGTGCTGCTAGTGGTAAAACATGTGCATCTAATAGGGTTTTAAGATGTGTTAAAAGCATTTGTCCTTTTTATATGTATTATGGGCCATACAGTCATGTGGGGGTCATGTGTTGTCCAGGGATGTGGGAGTGAGGATCAATTGTGTGCCATTGCATGTTATGAGCCAGACAACAGTAATACAGTTACTTACATTGTAAAGAACTGCCTTTTTAAAGTAATAAACTTGAATTTATAACTCGACTATTAGTTTGTTTTATATTACTCAATCTATAAATAATGAATAGGCCTACCTCAACTATTAGGCTACAGTTCTGTTCTGTCATATATCCTTCCGATTTTCATGTTCCATTTTTTTTTTCTTTATTGATAATTTTATCAAAGAGTAATGTTTTGTACAGTAGCGTTGCCCACTGAATAAATCACAGGTGTGTTCCGTGTCTAAACGTGACATGCCATTCGCGTATTTCATTCAAACATGTTATTATTATTATTTTTTAAACTCTTGAATGAACGTAAAGTGAGAAGCACTCCCACGCCAACTTGGTGCGCCTTGCCAAAGTATACAGTTCAGTTCCCTTGCACAGTGAACACGGAAGAAAGCAATTGATATCATTCAGGTTAGTCGTATTATTTCAGAAAACGATGGCACTATTAATGGATAACCAATTCGGAAATCTTCCAGCCGACAACGCAGTGAATACAAAGTTGTTTCTGGAGTCAGTGGCATATCTTCCACCTTTTTTGGTGAGTAGACCACCTGCCTATCCTAGGTCTTCATGAAATTGTAGTTGCTTAAGCTGTCTCGCCTTCAACGATACCTTTGTCTAGAAAATATCGTCGCTTCATTCTCTTTCTGTCTCACTATCCATGGTTGTCTTAACGACATTTTGAAATAAACTAAACTTACATTGTTATTTAGTCTTAACAAAACACAGGTTTGATATGCCATGTTCATGTCATGTCGGAATTTCTGACTTGTTAACCTACTCGGAAGAGTTAGATCGAGCTATGTATATAAACCTTGGATTGCTGATGCTATGTAATGGCCAATAAGAGGGTTTATTGGCACTCCTCAGAAAAGCAGTCTTCCATAGGAATGAATGGAGCTCTACAGTATTTCATTTAAATGTTTAATGTAGGCTATTAAAGTATTGTGTGGGGGCAGTAACATTAGAACTTTATAGAAGTTATACTTTAAGTAAAACACGTTTAGTTCACATATAAAAGTATGCATTAAGGTGTCTGTAGTAGAATAAATGTTGCAAAAACAAATGTAGACATGAATAAATGGATTTCTATAGCTTCCAAAATATTTTATACAATGGAAGGGGAGTCCCAAGATGGAGGTTTCAAAACAGTTCTAAGGCACTACATCTCAGTGCTAGAGGCGTCACGACAGACACCCTGGTTCGGGTCCAGGCTGTATCACAACTGGCCGTGATTCGGAGTCCCTGGTGGACATTCCTGCAGTCAGCATGCCAATTGCACACTCCCTCAAAACTTGAGACATCCGTGGCATTGTGTTGTGTGACAAAATTATAACGCTGTGAGTACAGCGTTATAATTACTTGGTCAATGTCAGACTTGCAAAGATTACCATCATCCATACTAATGAAGTACCATAATAACCGGTTATGGAATTTTGAATGAGCTGCAAATAAACAATCTTTGTGGATGGCTCAATCATAGGCTCATCTTGGGATTTAAATGGGCCTGTTGTAACAACCTTGCACAATGTTGTTTTGACATCTTGGAAATTTCAATGAATAGTCTAGCCATAAAGTTTACGAATCTGATTTTAAAACCAAGGAAGGTATTGTATTAAGGTAGTGAAACCAAAGGAGTGAAACCCCAGCGCAAGAGGAACCATGTGAATGTGGGTTTGTATGGAGCTGCTGTAGCCCCTCTCTTTCCTCCCACACTACACACTGCATTGACCTCCTCGTGACTTCAGATTATATGAATGGACCCTTTTCTCTATTGATTGCCCAACAAGAAACAATCATAGAATTCCCATAAGCATTGTGGGAGAAAAATTCAATTTCTATTCTTTCCTCCCCCCAAGAAGGTGTCCAGCTACGTCCAAGATGCTGATTCTGCATATACTCACAACTGCTTGGTTGCATTTCAATTCAATGTTTCATTCCTCTCCTTCTTTCCAAAACTATTTGCTCCTATCAAATCAGACATCAGTGGCAATATAACAGTAAGCATGTTTTCCACACACTGTAATTGTGCCTTGTGTGTAACCCTACTGCAACTTACGTCTATAACTAATGCCTAAGCCTTTACATTTGGATGATAATATTTTCCTTCCAGAAAATCCGAGGTGTGTTTGACAAGGACCCTGCCAAGTATGCAACTCTACAGCAGATAGTGGAGGCAGAGAAGGAGACACATGGCACAGAGTGGCCCAAAGTGGGAGCCACCTTGGCCCTAATGTGGCTGAAGAGGTGAGCTCAGAATCATCACATCTGAATGTGTTAATCAGAGGTTTGTACTGCCTAAAGGCCGTGAAATGGTGTGCTTATGTCTATATAGAGATCTACACTTCATGAATAATGGTGGGACTGAAATCAGGTGAGTTAAGCTGATTGTCCTCTCCCACAGAGTCCTCTGTTTCATCCAGGTCCTGCTGCAGAGCTTGGCAGACGGAGAGAAAGACGAGAACAACCCTAACCTCATCCGTGTTAACATCACCAAAGCCTACGACCAGGCCCTGAAGAAATACCACAGCTGGCTCGTGCAGAAGATCTTTAAGGTAAGACCATGTGACTAAAGTAATGTGGTAGCATAGTCTTGACCTCCTTTGACCCATAACCAGGTTTTCTACTTAACCCTGGTTCTCAAGCACCTCTGAGTGTATTGCTTTCATATTGAACTTCATTCACCCAAAGTAAAACATTTATAAATATAATAACTGAAAACTACATAATTGAATTTGAATGTGTATGAACTGCTCAGTGAAGGTGTACTAACTATGTAACATACCTGGGTTCAAATACTATTTAGGGTATTACTTTCAAAGACATTTGGAAGTAAGTATTTAGAAAAGTTTTATTTGAAAAGACAAGTAGTTGAATATGGGAATGTATTTGGAAATACACTTGGAATATATTTGACAATACTCAAATACACTGACTCAAATACACTCCCATGCATTAACCCAGGTATTTGAAAATATACAATCTTTCGAAAACATCTGAAACCTTATCTCTTCAAAGAAGAGTGTATCTTAAATAATACATCTGTCTTACCCCCCCCCCCCCCCCCCCCCACACACACACAAAAGGCACATATTTTCCTACTAGTAATGACTTTGCTGATAACTTCTTTATTGAGAAAAATGTACTTAATACAACTGCGATATGTTGTTGTCCCACCGAGCTATCTTAAGATGAATGCACTAACTGTAAGTCGCTCTAGATAAGAGCGTCTGCTAAATTACTCAACTGTAAACTAATATTTGAATGAAGTACTTGAAAATACTTTCAAATAGTAGGCTATTTATAGGAAATTATGGTAACCCTTTACTTGACACCCAGCGTCATAACACTTTCTGACACGGTCATAGCCATGTCATAATGTCATAACTGACATAACTTGTCATTACCTGTCATAATATGGTCATAACACTGTCATGACCCATATATTTACACCTGTTGTGACTTATATTGCATTATTTTGTGGCTGGTTATGACACCTACATAAGAGTGTGAAAACTCACAATTCTTTAAATGTATTTTTTCCCTACCAAGAAGTTTCCTTTCATTTGAAAGTTTGTTCCTTAAGTCCTTTGTTGTATTTTAAATAAGTTGACACTGTCATAAAGCATCATGACCATCCTGTGTCATTTGGACTAAGAAAATACACTTTATGACACTGTCAAGGATTATGACCATCATAGGCCTATCTGGCTTATACGGTTATCACGTACATGCCCTTATGTCAGTCGTCAGTCACCAAGAGGGTGCCTTGTCCTGCTCCTGAAATCATCCCTGTCATCCGGAACAGAGCATTTGGGTAGGTGCATGTCTGACATCATTGTGTGTGCAATTACAATGATAATTTAATACTGTCAATATCAGAAAATGTTTAAATAACATAAACATACTGTTGACAAGTAGGCTACGGTGTAATGAACTGTTTTGCCTTGTGTGGTAGGTTTTGTGGGTTTTGACATTCTTATGTAGGTGTCATAACCAGCCATAAAATAACGCAATATATGTCACAACAGTCCTAAATATATGACAGTGTTATGACCATATTATGACAAGTTATGTCAGCTGTTATGACATATTATGACATGGTTATGATCGTGTCATAACCAATGTTCCCTCCCAAAAAAATTAGGCACTGAGCAAATTTTAGGTCTGCTGAGCGCAAACTTGAACATTGAGAAAATTCTGTGCAACTTCCGGCACGCGTTTAGGGAAACGGAAAGGGGGATACCTCGTCAGTTGTACAACTGAATGCATTCAACTGAAATATGTCTTCCACATTTAACCCAACCCCTCTGAATCAGAGAGGTGCGGGGGGCTGCCATAATCGACATCCACGTCTTCGGCGCCCGGCGAACAGTGGGTTAACTGCCTTGCTCAGGGGCAGAACGACAGATTTTTACCTTGTCAGCTCGGGGTTTCGAACCAGCAACCTTTCGGTTACTGGCCCAACGCACAGTGGCCAAGTAGACTGCTGTGGCTATTTGATCATAATGTAGGCCTACCAGAGTGGCCTACCATCAAAAACAATGGAGACAAATGCATCCCATAACATTTTAACATGGAAATAGCTGTTCTACCATTCAGCCTAAAGTAGCAGCCAGTGTGTGGTGTTCAATGTAGGCCTACATTCCATGAGAAAATGCAGGGCTTGACATTAACCTGTTTATCCTTCAGACAAGGAGGTGACTGAAAATGTGATGTTTGATACAAGAAACCACTTTTAATTTAAAAAAATATATATTATTACTATACCATTATTAGAGAGAATCAGACAAATTATACTACCCTCTACCTATTGTCTATTTAGCTTATTCAAAATACAACACTACCCATTTACCTGACTAGTTTTTCAAAGATGGCTAGAAATGCACATATTTTGTGCTCTTGTAGGAAGCAATCACTCCCCCATTGTTGACTATAACTGGGCTAATAACTCACTAACTAACAAAGAATATGAACAAATGTGCGCATGCAGCTCTCGCTTTGATACCAAAACAAGCTCATCTACTCGTGGCGGCTTTTGCTATAAACACAATCCAGTTCAAAGTGAATGTCACAGATCCATATATGGAAATGGCTGTTTATAGGCCTACTGCAGCTCTGATTGGTTATGGTGCACCGTTCTGTGTAGAGTAGGGGCCTGAGTAGTGCCTGTCACTGCAATAGAATCCTACTCCAATGCACTCTGCCCACATGACCATCTCTTGCACAGTTAGTTTTTGCATACTAAAACTTGCATAGTTCGTCTTTGTTTTGGTATGTTACATTAAAAGTGGCTAATATTGCTTTGATTTGACCAAAATTCCCACAGTAGAGCAAAACATTGATAGTGTTAACTAAAGGGGAAAACAATACAAAATTAAGTGAAGTTCAATCTGGTGCTTCTCTGCGAGGGCTGATATTTTTTCTAAACCCGCAGCTTAGATGTAATATTGGTCATAATGTGTTATGACGTTGGATGTCAAGTAAAGTGTTTGCGAAATTATTTGATAATACTTTCAAATACTTCCAATATAAGTAGTTGATTCAGGTCCTATAATTAGAAAATATTCAAATACACAGAAAATAAGTATTTAAATAACATGTAGTCAAATACACACGTATTTGAGTACACACACACAACTGTATTTCCCCTTGTCCACTCCAGGCGGCGTTGCTTGCAGCACCCTACAAGTCAGACTTTATCAAGGCCCTGTCAAAAGGTCAAGAGGTCACAGAGGAGGACTGCATGGCTAGTGTACGCCAGTTCCTCATCAATTTCACGGCAACTGTGGATGCCATCTATGAGATGTACACAACGCTGAATGCAGAGCTGGACTATAGCGTTTGATGTTGTCCCCCAAACCGGACTGCAGCAGCATCCTGCTTGGTACTTTCTTTCAGTCTTCTGTTTTTCGTCCTTTCTCTCAGGTGATGGAACATTCCATCTTTTGAGGATTGAGGATTCTGTTTCAAAGAAGACGTTTTTATCCGTGGCACCATTTTTATTATTACTTTTCTGTCCCTCCTTTTAAATCCCTCCTTACTGAATGTTGATAGTTTGGCCCCTGATGAGTTGCTACTGGACAGAAAGTGGCATATTCCGTGTTGAGTGTTTTTTAATTCGTACAGGTCTAGCACAGCTCTTGGTGCGGTCTGATGCTGTTACACGTGATTCACCACAGGTAAGAGACATTCAGAAGTGATATCCTGAGATCTGGTCAGTGTTATTTTAAGACAGCATCTCTTTCTCTGTGGGAGGGGAGAATATTTCTGCTATTGATTCGCATTACACATGACTCATAAAATTCCTACTGTAACTCTGCCCTGAAATGTGAGATAGTGCCCTCACTGCCTGGTAGCTACTGGGAAGTCAACTATCCCATGCCTTTAGAGATTATAACCACCATTAGTGGTTTTAGTGACTTCAAATCACATTTTATTAGTCACATGCACCAAATACAACAGGTGTAGTCCTTACAGTGAAATGCTTACTTACGAGTCCCTAACCAACAATGCAGTTGAAAAAAAAATACGGATAAGAATAAGAAATAAAAGTAACAAGTAATTAAAGAGCAGCAGTAAAATAACAATAGCGAGACTATATACAGGGTACCGGTACAGAGTCAATGTGAATGTAGGTATGTGCTCATCGGTTAGTTGAGGTAATATGTACATGTAGGTAGAGTTATTAAAGTGACTATACATAGATGACAACAGAGAGTAGCAGCAGTGTAAAAGAGGGGGGGGGGGGGGGGGGGCAGGAAGCTTGGCCCCAGTGATGTACTGAGCCGTACACACTACCCTCTGTAGTGCCTTGTGGTCGGAGGCCGAGCAGTTGCCATACCAGGCAGTGATGCAACCAGTCAGGATGCTCTCGATGGTGCAACTGTAGAACCTTTTGACAATCTGAGGACCCATGACAAATCTTTTCAGTCTCCTGAGGGGGAATAGGTTTTGTCGTGCCCTCTTCACGACTGTCTTGGTGTGCTTGGACCATGTTAGTTTGTTGGTGATGTGGACAACGAGGAACTTGAAGCTCTCAACCTGCTCCACTGCAGCCCCGTCAATGAGAATGGGGGCGTGCTCGGTCCTCTTTTTCCTGTAGTCCACAATCATCTTCTTTGACTTGATCACGTTGAGGGAGAGGTGGTGTCCTGGCACCACACGGCCAGATCTCTGACCTCCCTATAGGCTGTCTCATCGTTGTCGCTGATCAGCAAACTCATCGGCAAACTTAATGATGGTGTTGGAGTCGTGCCTGGTCGTGCAGTCATGAGTGAACAGGGAGTACAGGAGGGGACCGAGCACGCACCACTGAGGGGCCCCTGTGTTGAGGATCAGCGTGGCGGATGTGTTGTTACCTACCCTTACCACCTGGAGGGTTGCCCATCAGGAAGTCCAGGATCCAGTTGCAGAGGGAGGTGTTTAGTCCCAGGGTCCTTAGCTTATTGATGAGCTTTGAGGGGCACTATTGGTGTTGAACGCTGAGCTGTAGTCAATGAAGAGCATTCTCACATAGGTGTTCTTAAGTTGTCTATCAAGTGATGTTTTGTTTGCGTGGCTTTTGCATGCTTGTTTGAACAACTGAACGTTTAGTTGTGTAGGGTTGCACTTCTTTCATGTCTTTTTGTGTTAACGATTTCAGTCTGTAAGAGTTTCTATTAGTGGAATCCATATTTTCAGTTCCTTAAATTTTGTTAACACAATGCCAAACAGTATTTGGCACATACATTTACATGTCAGTTTCATTCACTATCAGGTTGTCATACTTCATACTATTTTGAAAGCATTTTTTTCTTTTTCCAGAAAGGTTATTTCAGAAATTGTAATGTATTCGCTAATTGTTGGAAACTGAGGGGAGTCATTCTATAGTGCTGGTGATTGGTTTTGGGCCAATCAAAAGAACAAAGTCAATGCATATATTTATTCATTTGCAAGATACATGCTTGGGTTTGTACTGGAATATACCTGGAATATGGTTATGTGTATTGCTCACATCACAGTGATTTATTTTTTTATTTTTTAATCTCTGAACGCACTGTAGATTTCAAATGATCAACCTAATTTATATTGCATTTTAAACATTAAAATGTGAATTGAAGTATTGTGTATTGAGTCACGGTGTCCTTCATCACTTTATACCACAAGCCAATGGATAAAACCAGCTACTGCCTACCTGTCATAAGAAGCAATTCACTTGTCAACCTCATGGGAGGGACATTTACCAAATAAATGTTAATTCATTGACTGTGCCCTTCTCATGGGATGCAGTTGCAACTTTTATCCAACAGAGGTCACCTTCTGTTTATTTACACACAACATAAAAATTGTGTACATACTTTATGTGCTGTAAATTAAAGGGCATGTATTTGATAACATACTGGAACACTTTCACCCTCTACATTTACTTAGCATCTTTATTACCAATAGTGTTATGCAGTCAATGTAATGGGGTGACCGCTCTAATGAGAGAGCCTTCCCCTTTTCACCGACCCCCATTATCTCCCCTCTCTGTCCCTGAGGGACTGTGGTAGTGCTAAAGGACAGAGTGGCTCCTGTCCCTCTAATCCTTTGTGAGCGTGTGCTGTGCAGGTTGAACAGGCCTCTTAATCCTGCAGGTTTATCAGCACAGCTGCCTCAAAGCCCAGCCAGGAGCCAGGACACAGACAGCCAGGATAGACAGACAGCCTGGGAGGAACAGGAAGGGAAGCCTCCCGGCAGGTCAGACAAAAGACCAAGAACAGACAAAAAGACCAGAGACGGGGCCTCACCGACAGCTCCACCTTTACGACAGGTCTACTCAGCACCTAAACACTGAAGAAACAAAGCTAAATCAACAGCCCCTATTTACAGCAGTAGTGTCAAACATGCGGTCCCGATCTGATTTATTGCGGCCCCATTTGTGCGCCTAACATGAATGAGCTTTTTACATACAGTGCCTTCAGAAATTATTCGTACTCCTTGACTAATTCCACATTTTTTTGTGTTAGTCTGAATTCAAAATGAATTATATATATTTTTCTCACCCATCTACACACAATACCCCATAATGACAAAGTGAAAACATGTTTTTTGAGATTTGTGCAAATTTATTGAAAATGAAACACATATATATCTAATTTACATAAGTATTCACACCCCTTTGCTATTACACTCCAAATTGAGCTCAGGTGCATCCAATTTCCTTTGATCGTCCTTGAGCTGTCCATACAAGTTGATTGGACCACCTGTGGCCAATTCAATTGAATTGGACAGGATTAAGAAAGATACACACCTGCCTATATGAGGGTCCACAGTTGACAGTGCATGTCAGCGCAGAAGCTATACCATGAAGTCCATGGAACTGTCCATAGATTTCCAAGATTTACGTTCCAACAGGACAATGACCGCAAACATACAGCCAAAGCAACGCTGGAATGGCTTCAGAACAAGAATGTGAAAGTCCTTGAGTGGCCCAGCTAATTCCATTGAGAATCTGCTTACAATCTAACTTAACAATGCTTGAGAAAATCTGCAATGAAGAATGGGAGAAAATCCCCAAATCCAGATGTGCAAAGCTGATACATACCCAAGACGACTCAAAGCTGTAATCGCTGCCAAATGTGCGGCGATTACAAAGTATTGATTCAGGGGTGTGAATACTTATGTAAATGAGATTTCTGTATTTCATTTGTAGTACATTTGCAAATATAAAAAATAACATGTTTTCACTTTGTCATTATGTGGTATTGTGTGTAGATTGGTAAGAATATTTTTATTTTGAATTTGGGCTGTAACAACAAAATGTGGTATAAGTCATGGGGTGTGAATACAGTGGCAATTTTAGCATGTAAATCTTGGTGGGGCAAAAAAATGTGGGATGCATGCCAGCAAAGCCACTACACAACACAACACTAAACAATACATGAATTGCACTACACCACTGCTACACCTGGCTATCAGTGGAGCCTTGTCTGCCAGTGAAACAGTTCATTCAGCCTCATTTACTGCCTTTAAAAAAAACATAGCTGATATGGTTTACTTGCTTAAACAAATGTGGTTTCTACTGACAATTGAGATGTACAAACTATGGCATAAGGGGACGATAAGAGGCAATTGACTTGCTTAACCAAATGTGGTTTCTACTGACAATTGAGATGTACAAACTATGGCATAAGGGGACGACAAACGGATAAGAGGCAATCCATAATTTCGATAAGACATTTATGAGCGAGCTCGGACGGACGTAGTCAATATAACTATTTGTTCAGCACGTTTGAAATGTACAACGACAGAATTCAGAACATGGGCCATTCTTACAGTGTTCTCCCTGTACACCAAGTCAGAACCGTAGGATAAATAAAGGGGACATATACAGTGGGGAGAACAAGTATTTGATACACTGCCGATTTTGCAGATTTTCCTACTTAAAAAGCATGTAGAGGTCTGTAATTTTTATCATAGGTACACTTCAACTGTGAGAGATGGAATCTAAAACAAAAATCCAGAAAATCACATTGTATGATTTTTAAGTAATTAATTAGCATTTTATTGCATGACATAAGTATTTGATACATCAGAAAAGCAGAACTTAATATTTGGTACAGAATCCTTTGTTTGCAATTACAGAGATCATACGTTTCCTGTAGTTCTTGACCAGGTTTGCACACACTGCAGCAGGGATTTTGGCCCACTCCTCCATACAGACCTTCTCCAGATCCTTCCGGTTTCGGGGCTGTCGCTGGGCAATACGGACTTTCAGCTCCCTCCAAAGATTTTCTATTGGGTTTAGGTCTGGAGACTGGCTAGGCCACTCCAGGACCTTGAGATACTTCTTACGGAGCCACTCCTTAGTTGCCCTGGCTGTGTGTTTCGGGTCGTTGTCATGCTGGAAGACCCAGCCACGACCCATCATCAATGCTCTTACTGAGGGAAGGAGGTTGTTGGCTAAGATCTCGCAATACATGGCCCCATCCATCCTCCCCTCAATACGGTGCAGTCGTCCTGTCCCCTTTGCAGAAAAGCATCCCCAAAGAATGATGTTTCCACCTCCATGCTTCACGGTTGGGATGGTGTTCTTGGGGTTGTACTCATCCTTCTTCTTCCTCCAAACACGGCGAGTGGAGTTTAGACCAAAAAGCTCTATTTTTGAATCATCAGACCACATGACCTTCTCCCATTCCTCCTCTGGATCATCCAGATGGTCATTGGCAAACTTCAGACGGGCCTGGAAATGCGCCTGCTTGAGCAGGGGGACCTTGTGTGCGCTGCAGGATTTTAATCCATGACGGCGTAGTGTGTTACTAATGGTTTTCTTTGAGACTGTGGTCCCAGCTCTCTTCAGGTCATTGACCAGGTCCTGCCGTGTAGTTCTGGGCTGATCCCTCACCTTCCTCATGATCATTGATGCCCCACGAGGTGAGATCTTGCATGGAGCCCCAGACCGAGGGTGATTGACCATCATCTTGAACTTCTTCTATTTTCTTCTATTTTCTAATAATTGCGCCAACAGTTGTTGCCTTCTCACCAAGCTGCTTGCCTATTGTCCTGTAGCCCATCCCAGCCTTGTGCAGGTCTACAATTTTATCCCTGATGTCCTTACACAGCTCTCTGGTCTTGGCCATTGTGGAGAGGTTGGAGTCTGTTTGATTGAGTGTGTGGACAGGTGTCTTTTATACAGGTAACGAGTTCAAACAGGTGCAGTTAATACAGGTAATGAGTGGAGAACAGGAGGGCTTCTTAAAGAAAAACTAACAGGTCTGTGAGAGCTGGAATTCTTACTGGTTGGTAGGTGATCAAATACTTATGTCATGCAATAAAATGCAAATGAATTACTTAAAAATCATACAATGTGATTTTCTGGATTTTTGTTTTAGATTCCGTCTCTCACAGTTGAAGTGTACCTATGATAAAAATTACAGACCTCTACATGCTTTGTAAGTAGGAAAACCTGCAAAATCGGCAGTGTATCAAATACTTGTTCTCCCCACTGTAAGCAGACAATGAAAGCTCTTACATTTCTCAAAAACAGGTTATAGGATACATGTGCACCACCAAGTCAGAACAGTAGGCGAAATTAAGAGGTGAAACTTTGTCATTAAAGTCTGGCATTCTCTGGATTTATGGTGCTTTCAAGACAACTGGGAACTCAGGGGGAAAAAAGGTTGAATCATGATGACGTCAGTGATCTTCGGGTGTTAGCTCTAGAAATAGGCCAGAGTTCCCGATTTACAATTCAGAGTTGGATGAAAGTTCCAAACGTATTTTCCCAGTCGTAGCTCCTTTTTCCCGAGTTCCCAGTTGTCTTGAACTAACTAAAGTCAGATTTTACCGTTCCGAGTTAATAGTTGTTTTGAGCGCGGCACAAATCATGCTTCATTGACAGTATGACCAATGTTGAATGTTTATAATTTTAAACTACGAAAAGAGACCCTTAATCTTAGATTTGGGACCACACCCACTCCACTGAATAGCAGGCTAGTGATTGCTTTGTAATGCTTGCAGTTAGCCACTGATTCCTTCCAAACCACTCATTGTTGAATTTGCGATTTCCAACTTGTTGTGTAAGCCTTTATGTCCAATGGCTGATGAGCACCGATGCATTTTATCTAACATTTCTCTTCATTATTTCTCTTCATATGACAAGGATTAAAAATTATTTGCCAGTAGATTGTCGACTTGATTCATGATGACTGCTAGCTAAGATTTTGAAAGTATGATGTTGTATGATCAGTATGATCAAAGCTACTGTAGATATAACGTGATTTGACGTCCTTTTATCTGTGTCCAATGACCTTGAGCCTTCTTGGATGGACACTTCTAATGTAACTCTATGGCAGCACTCAAGGGAATTTCATTTTCGAGCTCTACCCTTAGACTTGGCAGTGACTTAGTGTCCTCATGAGTGACAGAACACTAAGCCAATCACAGTGCAACGCTCCGTATTTTCTGGCTTGCCCCACTGCCACAGAAAGCACTGAGCTAGGCTGGAACATCTGCATTTTGGAGCTGCCTTACTCAAGAAAACAAAAAAGAGACCATGTTTGTTATGCACCTTTATTAACTCAATGATATATATATATATTTACATTGTTTGCAAACAGATATGTATTAATGCCAAAATAACAAGCAAAACAGGCTCTGCCCCACCTGCACTGAATGACGGGTCACCACCGTGTAAGCAGAAGTGTTTCTCTTTCTATTTCAGTTTTTCTTCACACTGACGTTTAACCCTTCTCCTGATGTTTGCGTTAATAAAAATGGCCAAACTAACTGACATCCCTGATTTACAGGTATCATCAGATCTTTTGTGAGCTGACATTTTGGGAATGATGCATAACCAGTGCTGAAGACAAAGAACCTCCGGCACCAGGCTAAATATTCAACAGCTCAGAGTTGGCTAGCCCATTTCTGAAGAATGGGATAATATACATTATTAAAAGTAATATATTCTTGCGCATTTATCCCGAGGAGAGCGTGCATTTTTCACACACAAATGCAACACTGCAGTTAGAGGAGTGAGGGAAGGCCTATGGAATCATATTTCCATATACAGTACCAGTCAAAAGTTTGGACACACCTACTCATTCCAGGGTTTTTCTTTATTTGTACTATTTTCTACATTGTAGAATAATAGTGAATACATCAAAACTATGAAATAACACATATGGAATCATGTAGTAACCAAAACAGTGTTAAACAAATCGAAATATATTTTACATTTGAGATTCTTAAAAGTAGCCACCCTTTGCCTTGATGACAGCTTTGCACACTCTTGGCATTCTCTCAACCAGCTTCATGAGGTAGTCACCTGGAACACATTTCATTTAACAGGTGTGCCTTGTTAAAAGTTAACTTGTGGAATTTGAGCCAATCAGTTGTGTTGTGACAAGGTAGGGGGTTGTATAGAAGATAGCCCTATTTGGTAAAAGACCAAGTCCATATTATGGCAAGAACAGCTCAAATAAGAGAAACGACAGTCCATCATTACTTTAAGACATGAAGGTCAGTCAATCCGGAACATTTCAAGAACTGAAAGTTTCTTGAAGTGCAGTCACAAAAACCATCAAATGCTATGATGAAACTGAAAAAGGAAGACCTAGAGTTACCTCTGCTGCAGAGATTACGTTCATTAGAGTTAACTGCACCTCAGATTGCAACCCAAATAAATGCTTCACAGAGTTCAAGTAACAGACACATCTCAACATCAACTGTTCAGAGGAGACTGCGTGAATCAGGCCTTCGTGGTCGAATTGCTGCAAAGAAACCAATACTAAAGAACACCAATAAGAAGAGACTTGCTTGGGCCAAGAAACACAAGCAATGGACATTAGACCGGTGGAAATCTGTCTTTTGGTCTGGTCCAAATTAGAGATTTTAGGTTCTAAACGCTGTGTCTTTGTGAGACGCAGAGTAGGTGAATGGATGATCTCCGCATGTATGGTTCCCACCGTGAAGCATGGAGGTGGTGTGATGGTGCTTTGCTGGTGACACTGTGATTTATTTTGAATTCAAGAAACACTTAACCAGCATGACTACCACAGCTTTCTGCTGCGATACGCCATCCCATCTGGTTTGCACGTAGTGGGACTATCATTTGTTTTTTCACAGGACAATGACCCAAGACACCTCCAGGCTGTGTAAGGGCTATTTGACCAACAAAGAGAGTGATGGAGTGCTGCATCAGACGACCTGGCCTCCACAATCACCTGACCTCAACCCAATTGAGATGGTTCGGGATGAGTTGGACCACAGAGTGAAGGAAAAGCAGCCAACAAGTGCTCAGCATGTGGGAACTCCTTGAAGACGGTTGGAAAAGCATTCCAGGTGACTACCTCATGAAGCTGGTTGAGAGAATGCCAAGTGTGCAAAGCTGTCATCAAGTCAAAGGGTGGCTACTTGGAGGAATCTCAAATATTTTTTGGTTACTACATGATTCCATATGTGTTATTTCATAGTTTATGTCTTCACTATTATTCTACAATGTAGAAAATAGTAAAAAAATAAAAAAAATAAAAAACCCTTGAATGAGTAGGTATGTCCAAACTTTTGACTGGTACTGTATATGACTCTTTTAAGGTTGCACTAGCTCCAAGGTACCTCAAGCTTTTCCAGCCATTGCGGCTACTGTAATAATAGCCACTGAAGAGAATAGAATCCCCCCTTCCAAAATGAACAAAAAAGCGCCCCATTTCCCCAGTCCATAGTAAATCCTTAGACAATGATGCTATAATCATGTAATCGATGTGCCGTTTAGAAAACGTTTTAACCTATAATTTCTTTATGGGTTCACACTCAGTGACAGAACCTCAGTGGCCATTAACAGTCCAACCACTTCCAATGTGTAGTATACTCCCCCTTTCTCCAAAGCCTAGTGTTACAAAACCAATAACTAGCCCACTGATTTTGCTGAACTCATTATGCCTAAGGCCTAGCTACATGGCCTGTAACCTGATTTGATGTGTGCTTAATGTATGATGGAAGCGTTTGCGCTGAGGTGTTGGTCCAGGGTCAGCTCCTTCTGGACCTCTTGGTCGGCCAGTCCAAGCAGATTATTATTTGTTCAGATGAGGACGAAACATAAATATGTTTAAAAAAAAAAAAGGCATGTCCAAACTAAAGACTCAAAACCAAAAGGAAAGTCCTCATGGCCACCAAACAAACCAGCAGCCTCACGGCTCTCCAAGCTGGCACTCTGACTGACGATCACCTTAAATTGGCAGCACCTGATGCGCTTACATGTACTAGAGCTACATTGAGATCTAGTACGTGTACTTAGAGATGTGAGCTGGGTTGATTGCCTTGTTAGCAGTTGGGTCATACTGAAATCGGATTAGCCTTTGATACTTAGGTCACTGTACTAAGCCTAGATAATATTTAGAGGAGCCAAGTAGGCTCAGAGAAACAGAATGTTTGTGTTGGGTCGTTCCGCACTCCGCAATTTTCTTTCGCATTATATATGATACACACCTTGGCATAATAAAATTTAAATATTACACTTCAGAGAAGAACTTGACAACTTTTTTACTCTCTAAAAGAACTTTCTCGCTTGCTTGCAATTGTACTTTATCTGAACGCAGTTGAGTCGAACCGCTTCCTTGCCTGCAATACTTCAACTTATGCACCAAAAAACAACAACTGAAACAAAGTGCTGGGTTTAGATTTTTTATTTGACAATCTTAATTAAGAATAGGGGATTGGGTATGGGAGTCTGGGGTCATACATGTACTCATGTAAATGTAGTCATTTCAACATGTTTGTAGAGGCCTCACTGTTCCATATTATAATTGCACTTCATAGTCATTGAGTCAGTTACTTATGTTGTTAACCAACATAAATCCTGACTAACTGGTTGAAGAAAATAAAAAGCAATTATCTTAGACAGTGCTGACATAGAGATTATTTATATAGCCATACTTCTCAGGCCATCAAATAAACCACTAAATCAAATAAATACATATCATATTCAGAAAGAAAACATTGACAGAAAAGCAGTGACTGTATAAGGAATGCCTGTTCTCCAGTGATTGTGAAAACAGGGACACCTATCCAGTGAACTCGACTAATTTGTAAATCAAATGGTCTTCCATGGAATTTGATCGTCATGCTTTCACAGTTCTCCTGTCACCGGGAAACTCTGAGGGACTCCTGATGATTAAGGTAGTATTTTTGTCATTCAGACCTAAAAGGATGAATGATGAATGTCAACAAAAGCTAAGAAAATAGCAAGATGTGAACAAATTAGATAATCAAACGGCACATCCTGTCCTCAATGTCTCAGTGTTGTTTTGGGTAAAACATAATTCTCTGTCATTCCAATAAATTAAATGATCAAACATTAACGGTGATGGCTTGCAGATATCTGACATGCAGCCTAGCAACAAGACAGTCAGTAATCAAAGATCAGACAAAACATTAACAAAAAAAGGTCAATCATTATATAAAATACATTATGCTCCATTAGCAGCCAACACAGGTTATGCCAAAGAAAAATACAAAACGACAAGAAATATTCAAGTTTTTATTTTAAAATAACAGATCCCAGACACCTTTCCCCATGTCTAACCTATTCTTTGCCATTCTTACAGCAGTGCATTATAATCAGTGACCTTTATTGGTCAGTTAAGTGTAAGGGTTAAAGCATGACAGTCTTGAGCCCTGGAGCTGTGCCCTTGTACCCCCTAAGTATAAAATTTTCCAGTTTGGCACTTTGTAAAGGGCAATAGGGGGATTGCCTGCACGTCACCTTTTCGCCATACTGTTTTTAAATGGTTTAAAAATTAAACAATGGACAGACGGAAAAACAAGCCCCAAAACACGATTCTGACAAAGTGCACAGCACTGGAATCTTCTGAGGAACTCCCAGAAGATGTGAACTGATATGATTGGTTAACAAACCCTCCGAAATGAAAACATTAAGATGTCAAATGAGATGACCCTTTAGGTCATGATTATCATTACCCTTTAAAGGTTTAAAACACTTGGTCACATCCAAACCACATAGCCCTCTACCAATACAACACACACACACTAAATAAAAGGTACTGTACATTTCTCATTCTGAGGTGGTCGCTTCAAAATGAAACGCTGCATCCATAGAGTTCCTGTTATACAGCATATTTCCTGTTATACAGTATACAGTGCTTTCAAGAAGTATTCAGACCCCTTGACTTTTCCCACATTTTGTTGTTGCAGCCTTATTCTAAAATTGATTAAATCGTTTTTTCCCCCTCATCAAGCTACACACAATACCCCATAATGACAAAGCAAAAACAGCTCTTTATAATGTTTAGCAAATGGGCCTTCCGAGTGGCGCAGCGGTCTAAGGCACTGCGTTGCTGTGTGTGCTAGCTGCGTTACTACAGATCCTGGTTCGATACAGGGTTGTCGCAGCCGGCCGAGACCGGGAGACCTAGGCCGACGGGATGCCCTTGTCCCATCGCGCTCTCGCGACTCCTTTGGCGTGACACGCATGCACGCTGACACGGTCGCCAGGTGTACAGTGTTTCCTCCGACACATTGGACACACATCCTTTGGCAGCGATTACAGCTTTGAGTCTTATTGGGTATGACGCTAAAAGCTTGGAACACCTGTATTTGGTGAGTTTCACCCACTTCTCTGCAGACCCTCTCAAGCTCTGTCAGGTTGGATGGGGAGCGTCGCTGCACAGCTATTTTCAGGTCTCTCCAGAGATGTTCGATCGGGTTCAAGTCCGGGCTCTGGCTGGGCCACTCATGGACATTCAAAGACTTGTCCCGAAGCCACTCCTGCATTGTCTTGGCTGTGTGCTCTGGAGCAGGTTTTCATCAAGGATCTCTCTGTACTTTGCTCTGTTCATCTTTCCCTCTTTCCTGTCCAGTCTCCCAGTCCCTGCCACAGTCTCCCAGTCCCTGCCACGGAAAAACATCCCCACAGCATGATGCTGCCAGGTTTCCTCCAAACGTGACACTTGGTATTCAGGCCAAAGAGTTCAATCTTGGTTTCATCAGACAAGATAATCTTGTTTCTCATGGTCTGAGAGTCCTTTAGGTGTATTTTGGCAAACTCCAAGCGGGCTGTCATGTGCCTTTTACTGAGGAGTGGCTTCCGTCTGGCCACTCTACCATAAAAGGCCCGATTGGTGGAGTGCTGCAGAGATGGTTGTCCTTCAGGAAGGTTCTCCCATCTCCACAGAGGAACTCTAGAGCTCTGTCAGAGTGACCATCGGGTTCTTGGTCACCTCCATGATCAAGGCCCTTCTCCCCCCATTGCTCAGTTTGGCAGGGCGGCCAGCTCTAGGAAGAGTCTTGGTGGTTCCAGACTTCTTCCATTTAAGAACAAAAGGAGGCCACTGTGGTCTTGGGGACCTTCAATGCTGTAGGCATTTTTTGGTCCCCTTCCCTCGACACAATCCTGTCTCAGAACTCTACAGACAATTACTTTGACTTAATGGCTTGTTTTTTTCTCTGACATGACCTGTCAACTGTCAACCTTATATAGACAGGTGGGTGCCTTTCCAAATCAATTGAATTTACCACAGGTGGATTTACCACAATTTACTACAAATCAAGTTGTAGAAACATCGAGGACGATCAATGGAAACAGGATGCACCTGAGCTCAATTTCGAGTCTCATACCAAAGGGTCTGAATACCTAGATAAATAATATTTCTGTCTTAAAAGTGTTATACATTTGGAAAGATTTTAAAAAAATGTTGCTAATTTAAAAAAAAGCAATTTTAGAATAAGGCTGTAAAGTAACAAAATGTGGAAAAAGTCAAGGGGTCTAAATACTTTCCGAAGGCACTGTATGCCCTGTGTGGATATATCCCGTCTTATCGGAACACAGGTAGCTGAATGTGGGTGTGCTGTAGGTTGTGGTCCAGTAGCTGGGGCATCCCTACCGCCTCATAGCCCCGTCCCAGCATGCGCTCCTTAATGCAGGGTGGGTGGATCTCACTGATCAGGCACTCCAGAGACTGCAGGCTGCTGCTCAGCACAGAGGCGTGGCACAGGCTGGTGCTTGGCAGCCCAAAACAGAGGCCCAGGCTTTGGTCTGTGGCATAGGCCTGGGGGTGAGGGTGGGGGTGGAGCTGGCGGTTGGGGTGATGGTTTGGATGAGGGTGGGAGAGCCCCATGTCTCTGGGCCGGACAATAGAGGAGCCAGGCAGCAGCTCCTGAGGGTTGTAACAGTCGCTGTCCGGAGTGACCAGAACACTGTTCCAGGGAGGGGCGAAGTACTGGCCCACAGAGAACTCCCCATGCATGGCAGCACAGTTCAGAGGGGAGGAGCTAACCCGGTCCTGTCCTATCCCTGCTCCTGCCCCGTTAGTGCCTGCACTGAGGGGGTGAGGCCTATAGGAGAGCTGTGCCGAGCAGGCCAAAGGGAGACAATTCTCTGGAGAGCGGCTGACCACGGCACCTCCCCCGCTGCCCATCCGAGCATTGTTGTATATCCTTAGCGCCCCATGTTGATAGTGCTGCTGCTGTTGTTTGTGCTGCCATGTGCTATAATCCACTCTGTCCAGGTAGCCAGCCTTGGCCATATCTGCACTCTGGGTGGGCAGCACGGCCCCCGAATATGCCAGACTGCTCTGGGGCGCTACTCCCAGCGTAAAGCCAGAGTCTGAGCAGGCTACAGCGGCCACAGCCTGAAGGGAAGGGCTTGGCTGGGCCCCTCCCCCGTGCTGCAGGGCCTGGCTGTGGGTGTGTCTGTTTATCTGCCTCAGCAGGCTCTGGACGTCCAGGTCCGACTGAGGGGCCAGAGTCTGCTCTACCGGGGTGGGAATGACTGACGCAGCCCCAATGATATTAGAGGGTACAGACACATTTGGCCCGTCATGAGGCTTGCAGGAGCCTATGCGGTAGCTCTTCTGCTGCCCGTGTCTGTTGTTACAGAAAAGGTTGTATGGTGCCGCTGCAGTTTGGGCGGGGGAATGTTTCGTCCTCTTGCCCTCAGAGTTTTTCAGCACGCCTTTGACCACGGAGACGGAGGCCTTTACAACACCCAGTAGGCCCTGGTAGGCTCCTGAGTAGGGACTGTAGTGCTGGGTGCATGTGGTGTCCAGGCCGTTGACCGTCCTGTTCAGCTGTTTGTGCTGCGGCACTCTGATGTTGGATGGGAAGATCTTGATGGACAGGGGGCTGCTGGCCGTCTTCTGGGCAAAGGCATCCAGCTCTGCAGGGGATGGATACCGAGGGCCATTCATGGAGGACAGCTCACCTGCAACACAAACACACACACAAAGAAATGGTTATACTTCCATACGAGTTCTCTCACACTATGTGCCTGGTTATAAAGTACAAGGGCAGGCTTGATGATACTTGCCAGCTGGGACTAAAATAAAAACAATCAATTGACCTTTCCACAAAAGCTCCTCGTGATAAATATTCAAACAAATAAACAAAGCATGTCAGAACAGAGAACACAATGTCCAAGGAGCAGAGACAAGACCAATAGACCAATAAAAACACACTTATTGTAATATCTCCTCCATTTCCCTTTCACACTCTCCAGTTTCTCCCCCCCCCCCCTCCATCTCTTTAGGAAGATGAACCGTCGACATCTGCATCTCTTATAAACTCATTTGGGGGAGGGAAACACCTACGGCACTGTTTGATCAGTGCTTTATAAAATTAATTTGGACTTATTTCAACCCAGAATCGGATTACCCTGGGAAATCAGGGAGTGGAGCAGGAGGCAGCGGGGGAGAGGGAGAAAGCCAATTTTGTCGCAGCGGCTCAAGTGGGATTCATTTGGTGACATTTGGCCATGAAACTACCGTCGGATGTACTCGAGTTAAAAGCTGGAGCGGATGGGACTGGAAGTGAAGAAATTACAGCTGTGCTCATGTGTTTTTATTGTTGGCCAATCTAAAACAGAAATGTAAAGCTGTTGTGGTTTCTCATACAGTCTGACAGCCAATATCCTTGAAAGAAAATGATGAGGAGAATCATGTTTTTATTCCTTGTAATTTCTCACTGTTACATCTTCAAATTTCACTGATAAAAAAAAAACCCCACTCATGTTCTACCATGTAGCCCTATATCCAACCATCTCTAATGTGACTTGAAGATGAAGATCGCTTTCAAATCTTCCAAGGCTGCCTACCTGTAAAGTAAAAATTCAGCTAGCCTCTTACAGACCTGTATTAACTGCAATGTAAAAGCCTGGAGCTTAAACTGTGAGAAGTCAGGGCACACTGAGAAAGAGCAATCTCCACAGGGAAGGCTATTGAATGGTCTACGGGAAAGCTGAGGGGACAAACCAAGATTGGATTTAAAACACCATTATTCAGGCAATTTCATGGCTGCTTAGCTCACAGCGACAAAGGAGACGCGCAAAAGGCGCTCCATTTAAAAGCAATAAATCACCTGACAGAAATTACCACCGCCCCTCTGAACGACACTTATGGAATTCCTGACATGAAAACCAAAAGTGCTGAAATTAACCTACTCTATCGTCAGCGAAAATCACTGCCACAGCACACAGAACAAGGCAGAGAGAGGCGACAAAGGGAGCGTGAAAAACAAAACACTTCATTTCGTTTTCAATAACAAAACCCATTTGAAGAGGCACTTCAGCCATGCAAGGGAGAACTCACTTGTTGTGCCCGTTCGGAATTGATTGGGGAGTTAATTTCATTTCAGGCCCACAATGAGCCTCCAACTGTGAAAATGATTCAATCTACAAGATCCATCTCATAAAGGAAATACAATTGGGTGTTTAAAATGGAGGAAAGAGGAGAGGTGGAGTGTTTTATCCACCCAAGCATCTCCCAGTGGAGCCAAGGGAACAGAACAGCACCGCAGCAGTGCCAGCAGCAGCCAGAGTGAATTCCACAGAGAAATACAACAGAGAAAAACACTAGTTATTTATGTATCACTATACACCAGTGGTAAAGAAAACAAGGACATCTGGGAGTGTTAAACAGATGCCTGCTCAACCTCTAGACGTCTAAACAACGCTGTGATCCTGCGTGAGCATCAAGTCTCTCATTAAGGTGAAAAACAAATCCCGTAAGGAGAATACTTTTTGAAACGGGGAGTTACTGCCTGGACTTGTCCAATATGAGCAGAGATGTTCTTTTTCCGTTGCAGAATGTTTTGATACTATGTGTCACACTGAACAGGACCCAGGAGTGTATAAAGAATGAGCTGCCTTTAACTGCCTTCTGGTCACAACAGGGAGAGAGTTCATGACCCTTCGACGGTTATAACTAGAGTAGATTAGTGCTTTCATGTTCACCTGAAAGCACTAATCTACTCCACGATAATGAGTTGACCTACTTCAGTGATATAATATCTATTATAAACCCGGTAGTTTGGGTCCTGGATGCTGACTGGCTGAACCAGCATTTCAGCCATGTGTAGGCTATGTCAGCAAATATACCACGGGTATGACACAAAGATACTTGTTCACTGTTCTATTTAGGTTGGTAACCAGTTTATAATAGCAATAATGCACCTCAGGGGTTGTAGTATATGGCCAATATACCATGGCTAAGGGCTGTATCCAGGCATGGCGCGAAGAACAGCACTTAGCCGTGGTATATTGGCCATATACAAACGTTTGTGGTCATACACACGTCCTTCAAAATGCAGGTGCTGGGTTAATAAAGAATACTTGGGAAGAACAGGAAGCCCCGCACACTGTTTATGCTCCCAATTCACTGCTTTATGGCCCATATATACACACACACCACACCCTTCAGGACTTATTGGTTAATTACAGAAAACCACTTCAAGGCATCATCAGCATCTTCCATCACAACACACCAGCATCAATCAGAAGTTCTGTACCACACAAAGAGAGATCTATTCTGCTCCAAATCATCTCTCGCTCCCAATTACCACAGCGAGATAAATATTGTGAAACCAATCACGGAGTGCCGTTGGTGCCATTCATGTTTGGTATGGAGTCAATGTTTTGCCCTGATCCCTCCAGATTGGCTTGGTTTTCCGTAAACACTTCAAAACACTTGGAATGCTAACTCATCTTCAAAGGCCGTCTCGCTCCATAAATCCACAGATTACAGGCCTGTCAGCGGCACAAAGACGCAGTGTGGCCATGCCACCACAGTAACGGCTCATGTGGCAACACACAGGCCTCTGCCGGTATGAAACTCACCCGCTCAAATATTAAAGTCACTTATCAATTGAATACCATTGGCAGTGGCACAAATGGCATATCACAGCAGTTAGGGTGGTTCAAATGAAAGTGGAAACCTGGAATTATGTGGATTGCTGTGCTGCTGTGCACCAGGAACTGCCTCCGTGTGAACTCAGTGTTTAGGATCCGAAATCAGTGTTTAGGATCCGAAGAGAAGCTATGCCAGAGAGAGAGCTAAAGTCTAGCCTGAAGTCAGAGTCTATTCCTCTAGAATTTCTCCATCCAGAATTAACCACAGGCACATTCTGGAAATCAAATGAACAATTTTCAGCAGCCTGATCCCATGTATCTGTATGTGAGAGTGAGGAGTTGTGTGTGTGTGTACACATTTCCATGCATGAATGTGTGTAGGCCTAATAGTTAAGGTTTACAATGTGTCAAACATAAACTGTCAATGAGAAACAGATAGGGGAGATGATGTACAGCGTTAAGTATTCTTCACCATACCACAGTCTTCCGTAACCCTGCACCGAGTCCACCTCCGTACAATCCCACACCACGCTTTCAGTCGCGGGAAGCTGGCTAATCTTTTTTCCCATGGTCAAGCTTAATGCAATACCCCACAGATCAGAGTGGAGACCTCGTTGTTGTGGAGCGGTTTGAGTTAATCACTGATTAACAGGCAAAACAAGCCCCTGAGCCAGGGCTAAAAACTGCAGTTGGAGTGGCTCACTGAATTTCCAGTTCCACAGAACACAACTGCTGCTCCTCTGGTTCTCACAAAACACCCCGAGACCAACAGAAGGAACCGAACAAAATGACCTTTACATCTCCCTCCATTACAATGAACAGGAAAACCAGTAATGTAGTCCTATGCTTGGTGATTGTCCTTGTGCAACTATCACAAAAAGATCCTTAGCAGACAAATTTGAAAAACAGGGCAAGAAGCCCAAAAGTCTAGGTTGTACGAAAGGTATTTGGTGTTAAATGCCTGTAAGATTAAAATGTTTGTTTGATAAACATGATTAATAGCTAATCCTCACTGGGGACGCGTCACACAGCAGCACTCACGGAGGTTAATTAGTGCTGTTCTCAGAAATCACCAGCAAACACACAAACACTCATTGCCAAACATCGTGTTACACACCAGTGTTTCACGATGGCGATCCAAACATTAATAATATCAACACCACTATACACTAACCGTACCTACCTACCTGCCCTACACAACCACAGACTGTCCTTGACAACTAGGCTGATTAACACAAAAACCTAGGCCTCTGCGTTGCCATGACAACCTCTGGTACGAGCACAGTTGGCCCTAATAAGCCCACTCATTAGGGCCCATGTAATTAATTGACCCTGACTCCATTCAGCTCCTAGCGCCAAGGCACTGTAATTGACTACCCCCCCCTGCTGCTCAGGCAGCGCAAGGACGCTTCGTATCGACTATCTGGACCTGCCTCACGTCCCACACAATACAGTACAATACACAATACAATACACAATACAATACACAGTACAGCTCCACATGGTTACTTTACTTTCCTTTCAATTTGACCGAGGCATACAGTAACTGCTGTGAATGAAAATGAAGTCAGAAACCTCATGCATGCATTCAATATCCATGAGGGGAGTGGGGATCTAGGGCGCTGTCTGGATCTTACGGTAGAGCATCTGAATGGTGTCTAGCTGTGCACAGGTCGGTGCCCTTATAGAGCAGAGGTATTGAGATGCAGCGCCTGCAGCGCTCTTCACCTCTGCATCCATATTAACATGCATTAATATTAATGGAGTCTGAGGAGGTTAGCTGGGTCGAGGCTGAGGCCTCCTCACATAGATCTGGAGTGAGAGTCGAGAGAGGCTGGACAGAGCCCCTGTGTTCCAGTCCTCTGTGTGCAGACCTACATACTCAACTCCACTGAGGTTACTATTCCTGAGCTCCTGACCCTGGCAAACCAGAGGCTCATCAGCCCCAAGACACAGAACGAGAGAAAGACAAAGCTGAAGCACTGATACACACACACACACACACACACACACACACACACACACACACACACACACACACACACACACACACACACACACACACACAGAGCCTAGCACTCCATTCAGTCTACCGCTCCCTCGCTCTCATTAGTTAGTCCTCTTCGTCCCGGGTGGGACATAAGGCCGCCCACTCTCATACACACATGAAGAGAAACTGCACTCATTCAACCCATTAACATCCATCCCTCGCTTTCGCTCTCTCGCTCTCTGTAATCTCTTCATGAGGGGTGTTGGTCGTGGAACAGAATAACCTCAGTGGTGAACACTTAGTTATTTGTGTTTGAAGAGACTCAGGCGGGTAACTCTTTACGCGAGTGTCACTCCCCATTTGTCTCTGTGCCACTCTGCTCAGCAGCCCCGGGGAAAGCAGTGCGCCGCTCTAAAAGAGCCCCCCGGAAAGACAGGCCGGCAGCGTGGGAAAAAGCATTCCCGGCTCTGATCTGCCGTTCAGGCCAAGAGCAGAGTAGAGCAGAGCACTCATTAACTTTCATCACATAAACCGTCGCACTCAGTCACACATACACACTTCCTCATATTTAAGAGATGGGTTGGCATTGTCAGGGATTCCTATGTGAAACCAAACCACAGACATCCATTAGAATGGTTCGTCCATCTAAATCTGTAACCTCTGAATCCTCTGCAAAAGCTTTTCAACAAGAATCTGTGTGAAAACCACTCTTTCAACACAGAATCCCAATGGGAAAAACATCAACTCAAAAACCTTTTAGAGAACTATTCTGGGTCTAATCAAGTCCAACCAGCAGGCTCCAATCAGTAGAGCAGTTTGTTTCATATGGATGTGCTTGAAATGTCAGGTTAGTGCTGGAGGGAAGGGGGGATGGATGCTGCTCCACACAGACGCACACACACCACTGGCATCCCCCCCCCTGATAGCATATGAACACGTCAGAAGCAGTGACAAAAAAAAGCTGTAAAACTAATATTTTCTCAGCCTCATTGCAAAATGTGTAGAATTGTAGGAAATTAGCTGTTTTGTAGTACGCCACTGACACACACAGACACACACACAGACACAGAGCTCCGGGAGGGAGGAATGATTCCTGCAGGTAAACAGGATGTGAAAGGCGCCCGTGGTTCTGCCTGAGGCAAACTAGGTCCTTCTGTTCCAGCATTTAGCAGACAAGTGCTCTACTGATTCCCAATTAATATTTAATAATGAGAGACAAAAAGAGGTGTTTCACCCCGGGAGAGAGATGAGGGACATGGGGATATGAGATAGGGAAGAGAGACTGCTAGTCTCCCAGAGAGCATTAGTGAAAGGTTTCAATGTGAAGGAAAGCTGGGGGATACACAGGATTTGTTTTCATGGCCCAAATCTGGGAAGTGAAGCTAGAGAAGTACAATATACATTACAAATCCATCAGCTTGCATTTCGTCTGAATGTCTCCACACAATTACTCATCGGCCAAGAGGTTAATCACTCAGACGATTTATGCATTTTCCATAGGCAATTTACATCACGAAAAAAAAAATGTGAATATGTTATTACGCTAGCTATGTGGGGATAGGCACGGCGTGATATGCGGTTTCCCATAAATTCATGTCATAAACTTCCACAGAAATCTGACAGAGCAGTATAAAACACAGTGATTAAACATTATCTCTGAATTGAATCATGGAAATATGATACGTAAACTCAGAATGCCCTGTGCTGGTTTCATCAGGCGACAACTGCCACAACATATACTCTCATTAAATGTGATAATAATGTGCACTGGCAGTGGGAATAATAAACACGGTCTTTTGAAATCTCTGTTTATGACATGGATAACATGGCTTGCAATCACTTATCAACTGATTAACACATGTGCTTGAGCAAGCATTTTCTTTGATCCAAGTTCAAAAGGAAGATCCTCAATTGGTTAGGGAATGAGGTCATCTCTAGCTTATGTTACATAGGGGAGGGCGGGGTAAGTTGAGCCAAAGGGTTAGTTGAGCCACCCTTTGTTTGTAGGAAACAATACACAAAATGAATCATGTGACCAAATATTTAGGAAGAGGTCATTTCATGGAGACTATGAAGGAAGACATGGGAAAAGTGGTAAACAAACGGATTTTCACAAAGTCAAATGAATTTGATGTGTTATAGGTTTCATGATGCTTGTATCTAAACCAAAGTAGATCGTTTTATACATCAGTTGGGGTCTGTATAAGCTACAATATGAGGTCCTAAACCTAGCATGAAAGTGCATCCTTGAAGCTGTGTGGGATAATAGTCTAAATGTTTGCCTTAGGATAAGTTGAGCCAATGGCCACCATACCCCATACAAATAATGGATGACATAGTCAGTTTTATGTATAATATGCATAGTATTTTTGTGTGTCATGCATATGAACTCAAAATAGTGCATTTTTATTGTTACAGAGCAGACATCATGCCCCGTAAAACAAGCAGGGGGTATAGCCCCCCCTTGAGGTTCTTGCGAGAGCAGCCAAGGACGTGAGAGAAGGGAAGAAGTCCAGTCGAGCAGCAGCCAGGGAGGGGGAAAAAATTATTAAATGTACTGAATGACACTGAGGTACACTGACAAAAAAGAAAACAAACATGTAACTGTGCAAAAGACAGGCTATGATAGAGTAGCAGAGTCACACAAGGTCTTATCTGATTACATGGAGTCTGAATTTGCTAAACATATTAAGAATCTCGCTAACCAGTTTAATGAACTTAGTAGCCTCAAATGCAGAAAACTTGCTTACGAATTGGCACATCAAAACGAAAGCCCTGTTCCAGAAATAAGGGTAAGTGATATTGAGCAGAGAAGTCTGAATGAAGGCATACAGTAAAGATAGGAATCATGTATCAACACATATGGAAACATGTAGCAACCAAAAAAAATCTTAAAACAAATCTAAATATATTTTATATTTGAGATTCTTCAAAGTAGCCACCCTTTGCCTCGATGACAGCTTTGCACACTCTTGGCATTCTCTCAACCAGCTGGAATGCATTTCAATTAACAGGTGTGGCTTGTTAAAAGTACATTTGTGGAAATTCTTTCCTTCTTAATGCGTTTGAGCCAATAAACTGTGTTGTGACAAGGTAGGGTGGTATACAGAAGATAGCCCTATTTGGTAAAAGACCAAGTCCATATTATGGCAAGAACAGGTCAAATAAGCAAAGAGAAACGGCAGTCCATCATTATTTTAAGACATGAAGGCCAGTCAAACCGGAACATTTCAAGAACTTTGAAAGTTTCTTCAAGTGCAGTCGCAAAAACCATCAAGCGCTATAATGAAACTGGCTCTCATGAGGACCGCCACAGGAAAGGAAGACCCAGAGTTACCTCTGCTGCAGAGGATAAGTTCATTCGAGTTACCAGCCTCAGAAAATGCAGGACAAATAAATGCTTCAGAGTTCAAGTAACAGACACATCTCAACATCAACTGTTGTGTGAATCAGGCCTTCATCAGTCCTTCATGGTCGAATTGCTGCAAAGTAACCACTACTAAAAGGCACCAATAAGAAAAAGAGACTTGTTTGGGCCAAGAAACACAAGCAATGGACATTAGACTGGTGAAAATCTGTCCTTTGATCTGATGAGTCCAAATCTGAGATTTTGGGTTCCAACCGCGTGTCTTTGTGAAACGCAGAGTAGGTGAACAGATGATCTCTGCATGTGTGGTTCCCACCATGAAGCATGGAGGAGGAGGTGTGATGGTGCTTTGCTGGTGACACTGTCAGTGATATATTTAGAATTCAAGGCACACTTAACCAGCATGGCTACCACAGCATTCTGCAGCGATACGCCATCCCATCTGGTTTGCAGGTAGTTGGACTATCATTTGTTTTTTAACAGGACAATAACCCAACACACCTCCAGGCTGTGTAAGGGCTATTTGACCAAGAAAGAGAGTGATGGAGTGCTGCATCAGATGACCTGGCCTCCACAATCACCTGACCTCAACCCAATTGAGATGGTTCAGGATGAGTTGGACCACAGAGTGAAGGAAAAGGAGCCAACAAGTGCTCAGCATATGTGGGAACTCCTTGAAGACGGTTGGAAAAGCATTCCAGGTGACTACCTCATGAAGCTGGTTGAGAGAATGCCAAGAGTGTGCAAAGCTGTCATCAAGTCAAATGGTGGCTACTTGGAGGAATCTCAAATATTTTTTGGTTACTACATGATTCCATATGTGTTATTTCATAGTTTTGATGTCTTCACTATTATTCTACAATGTAGAAAATAGTAAAACTAAACAAAAACCCTTGAATGAGTAAGTGTCCAAACTTTTGACTGGTACTGTATTTGTTAGAAAGAATAATATATTTCCCTTGACGTAGTGATGCTGAATTTAAAAAACACCTCAACATACCCCACTCTCCCCTATGTCATTTAGGTCTCAGAGCGAGAGTGGCCATGACAACAGGGTTTTCTTTGACCGTGTACCAGCCATATAATGCAGCATAAATAGCAAACACCTGAATAATAAACTGTAAGCACGGTGTGTTTAGAGTTAAAATGGCAGAGCGTGCAAGTACATGTGAAAGAGGCATATAATAAGGTAAGAAGTGTAAAATAGATATATTGGCAAAAGTTCAGGGCTGACTAGGAGAAGGTGTGTGGGGGGGGGGGGGGGGGTTGTGTGCTAGTATGCCCTTGGCAGGGTAAATCATCATCATCAGCAACAACAACCGGGCCAGCCAACATAACAGCGTTCCGCTCCATCATTGATCAGTGCTCTTAAGAATGAAATGAAAGAGTGCAAGATGACTGCCTGTGATAAGACCCAGAGGATCCACACAGATCTGAGTGGGAGATATCTACCCTGCACGGTTCTCTTCAGCAGGCCAGACAGCCTGGCAGGCAGCGGTAGATAGACCAAGGTGAACTTGCCCTTCCTCACCACAGAACAGCCCTGTGGGCTCCTGCTCCGTAGCCCCGCAGGCAGAACTCCACACCACCGATGCAGCATAGAGACGAGTGGCATAATTGAAGCCAATCAACTCCATCAGATGGAAGCTCAGTGGTACAAATGGTTGCTACAGGAGGGTCTGGTTTACCCGGGTGCAACGCTCTACTTCTCTCAACTAAACTACAGTTGTGTATGTAAAGTGAAGCTTTACTTTCCCCCTAAAAATCTTATACAGGGCTTTCTTTCGCGAAATCCGACTGTCACTATACAGAGATACAAACACAGCGCCACAAATTAAACAAAATGGGTCTCTGTAGTGAAATGTAGAGTCAGAGGCTGTTGTCAAAAGGAGATGATTGGAGGGATCACGTGACCCCTGAACGAGATGGCCGCATGAACTAGGAGCTCCGCACAAGTAGTTTCCAATTCCTAATCTTACCTCCACTTCAAGTTTAAACTCATTTAGCTTTAGTCAAAAAGTCATGGCGGCTACAAAAGGCGACACTACAGGTGACATTTTTACCCGGACTCGAGCACTAGCGACGGAAAAAGCCTCCAAGAAGCAGCTAGCTTCAGAAAAAGCTAGCGCCATTAGCCAGGAGCAAGAGGACCCGTTCCCCCCGAGGCCCAACGAAGGCCAACCTCGCACTCTGTCGAAGACATCTTTTCTGAGCTGAGATCCCAACGTACAGAACTCAACACTAAACTAGATGCCATTAACGCTCAGCTCAGTGCGATAGGGGGCAAGGTGACAATCCTGGAAAATGCTTTGCCTGACATAAACAACAAGATAACCATAAACGCGGGGCGCCTGGACGAGGCAGAGGGGCGAATCCTATCCACGGAAAACTTATTGACAGACGCCATGGAAACAATAGCATATGCTAAAAAAAAAATAGAGCAGCTGGAAGAGAAAACAGAGGACCTGGAAAACAGGGGGCGAAGGAATAATTGTGTTCTATTAAATCTGGGCGAAAAAGAAGAGGGAAACATGCCACTGATCCGCTACCTGCAAGACAAACTTCCCGAGTGGCTCCACCTGTCCACCGACAGACCCATAGAACTCGAGAGAGCTCACCGAGCACTGAGGCCCCCACCAGCAGCCAGACAACCACCGCGCCCAATCACCATACGTTTCTTGAGATTCACCGACAAGGAACGAGTCCTACAGGCGGCGAAAACCAACACCATTACAGTGGGAAACGCCAAACTCATCTTACTCCAGGACCTGTCAGCTGGAATACGCCGAAAGCGCCGAGAGTTTGACGAGGTGAAGAAATGCTCCATTGACCGAGGCATCTTTAGGGGATTCAAATACCCAAACGAGCTCAGGATTCTTTACCAAGGAGCCCTGCGACACTTCAAAACTCCCGAAGAGGCAAAACGTTTTTTGAAAGACAACCCCGGTCAATGAGAAATGGACCAATGACTAAATGCGATTACTATTATTACTAAAGGAGGTAAGACAACATATAGCCGATATCCAAAGACCCACCCGCCCTGCTAAATGTCATTATAGCCGTCTAATCTATATTTATGTTCCTTTAGCTGAGAGGGATAGGCTCCATATTATAACCTAGGCCTACTATATGTAGGCTGGGCTATTGATTTTATTTTCTCCCATTTTTAATGTGGTCTGGACGGGGGCTACGTTGTCATTTACCCAATGCGGGGCGGAGAGGATGAGGCATTTCTTTGGTGGGGAGGGGGAGACGTTGTGCGTTGCTAACTGTTCCCGGTTTTTTTGTTGTTGTTGTGGGAACACAGAATTGTGACTGAGCGGGGAGGTAATAGATCCAACGGGATATGTCGAGTTGTTTGGGAACTCGGCTGGGGTGTTCAGAGACTGTTATTTTATGTAAACCATTTATTTTCCTTTTATGTGAACGCAGCTGTAACTACTATCCACCTTTACCCAGAGATGACTTGCACTAAAGTTCGATTACTGTTCGATGACGATGACTAGTACCTTAAATCTATTGACATGGAACTGCCATGGTCTAGGTCATGCAATAAAACGGAAAAAGATACTATGTGCTCTAAAAAAGGAAAAAGCAGACATCGCGCTATTGCAAGAGACACACCTCTGTGATGCTGAACATGCCAAACTCCGCAGAGCTTGGGTGGGACAGGTGTATTTCTCATCTTTCAAATCCAACAGTAGAGGCACAGCCATACTTATCCATAAGAATGTTCCATTCATAATTGACAAAAACATATCTGATCCGGAGGGGAGATTTATTTTGATAACTGGGTCACTGTATGGGCAACCAATTACTCTCTTAAACATATACGCCCCTAACACAGATACTCCTGCTTTTATGTCGAAAATGATAACCCTGTTCAATGAGCATTGTGTTTCCTTTGGAGTGTTGGCCGGAGATTTTAATTGTACCCTGAACCCAACCCTAGACAAATCATCTCAAGTCCCCACCACAAATCCTAGATCTGCAAAGATGTTGAACTCTCTTACTAAAGAGATGGGACTGATAGATATCTGGAGAGAGACTAATAGCTCATCTATGGACTATACATACTACTCTAATGTCCATAACACCTACTCCCGTATAGATTACATTTTTATCCCAAAGAGTTTCATAAATTCAGCCACGTGTAGAATCGGACCCATAGCGCTTTCGGATCACGCCTTTGTCCACCTCCGCTTTGACCTCTGCAAAAACATCCTGAGGTCAAAGAGCTGGAAATTCAACACCTCCATGCTATCAAACGAAGCATTCCATACATTGGTAACTACATGGATAGACAACTACACACAAGACAACAAAGATTCTCCTGTTTCTCCGGCCACAATGTGGGACGCTGCTAAAGCCACACTAAGAGGTCATCTAATTGCATATGCTTCCTCTAAGAAAAAAGCAATGGAAGCACACAGGCTAGATCTGGAGAGGGAGCTGGAACGCTGTGAAAAAGTACATAAACAATCCACAGACAGCACCTCCTGGAGTCAACTTAAAGCAGCCAAAGCCAAACTGAATTTGGACTATACTCGGGAGATTAAAAAAAAAGTTTTCTTTACTAAACAGAAATACCATGAGTATAGCAATAGGCCTAGTAGATTGCTTGCTTATCAATTAAAAAAAGAGCAGTCAGAGCGTACAATTATGGCTATCCGAACAGCAGAGGACGAGGTCACATATGACCCAAAAAAGATCAATTTAACTTTTCATGATTTTTACTGCAAACTATATACCTCTGAGAGAAAACACACGGAAGCAGAACTCCACTCCTTCCTAGAGGGAATCTCGCTACCTAAACTATCAGAGACTGACCAAGAAGATCTCAACTCCCCCTTCACTCCTGAGGAGATCCTGGAGGCAATTACCTCCATGCCACCTAACAAGTCCCCAGGCCCAGATGGATTCCCCAGAGAGTTCTACAAAGCTTTTTGGCCCCAGCTTAGCCCTATTTTCATGCCAATGCTGGAGGATTTTTGCAAAAACGGAGTTCTCCCAGACTCAATGCGCACAGCTCGCATTACAGTGTTGCTCAAAAAAGACAAGGACCCCCTATCCTGCTCCTCCTTCCGGCCCATAAGCTTGTTGGATTTCGACTACAAAATAATTACCAAATTGCTGGCCAAAAGACTAAACACTCTTCTTCCCAAAATAATAAAAGCGGACCAAACTGGATTTATTAGAGACAGATACTCTTCTGATAACATTTGCCGTCTTTTTGATATTATTGATCAAGTAAACGCACAGAAGACCCCTGTCCTGCTGGCTTCACTGGATGCTGAGAAGGCGTTCGACAGGATGGAGTGGAGCTTTTTGTTCTCAGTCTTAGAAAAGTTCAATATGGGCCCAAACTTTATTAAATGGATCAAATCACTATACTCTCATCCAAATGCCATGGTGACTACTAACGGACTGAACTCTGACAGATTCCCTTTGGGACGGGGCACAAGACAAGGGTGCTCGCTATCCCCCCTGCTCTACTTGTTGGGGGCGGAGCCTCTGGCAGAGTTGATAAGGAGCAATTCAAGTATTACAGGTGTTCCTGCAGGCGGCCTGCAGCACAAGATTTCGCTTTACGCGGATGATGTCTTGCTCTACATATCCAACCCTGAGAAATCCCTTCCTCCCATTTTAGACACAATTGCTCAGTATGGCACGTTTTCAGGTTATAAGATAAATTTTAACAAATCCACTGTCTGCCCTCTCAATATTACACTCACCAGTTCTATGAAGACACTATGCCCATTCCAATGGAAGACACAGGGGTTTCAATACCTTGGGATATTCATAACACCAGATCTGAATAGGCTTTTCAAGGAGAATTATCTTCCACTCCTGGATCGAATCAAAAACAACCTCCAAACCTGGATCTCCCTCCCAATTAGCTTAGTAGGAAGAATTAATGTAATCCGTATGAACATCCTCCCTAGACTGAACTATTTATTTCAGATGCTCCCATGCTATCTCCCAGCTTCCTTTTTCAAAACAATTAACCAAAGCATCACCAAATTTATATGGGGCAATAAAAAACCTAGGATCAAGCTCTCCACTCTATCGAAACCTGAATCTAAGGGCGGTCTTGCCCTTCCCTCCCTTCAATTGTACTACTGGTCTGCCCAAATCCGCAACATGCTAACATGGATCACAAACAGACAAGAGTCAACGTGGATCCAGATAGAAGCCCAATCCTGTGGTTCATTGCCACTAAGCTCAACTATATTCATTAATAACTTTAGTGAAGTGGGCAACATAGCCAAAACATTTGTGATTTACAGCACCCTACTAGCGTGGAGGGACTGTAAGAAATACCTGGGCATCTCCTCCCAAATATGCTCTCACTCACCTATAGTAGGCAACCCAGACTTGCCAAAAGCCCTGAGGGATGCCAACTTTAATCTTTGGCATACTCTAGGAATCAGGACCTTTTCAGACCTATTTCATCAGAAGACCACTACACTGAAATCCTTTCAAGAGCTCTGCAGTGAATTCAATGTGCCAAGATCCCATTTTTTTTAATATCTTCAAATTAGACATGTCATCTCCTCATTTACTTCCAAGAGGAGGTTTAGAACTCAGTTGAACGAAGTTGAAACCCTTCTTGTCACAGCACAATCCATTAAAGGCAAAATATCCTATATCTATAGACTCCTTTCTGAGAAAGGAGGCTCCTCCTTTACTCCTTTGAAAATAATCTGGGAAAAGGACCTAGGTCTGACTATCAGTGATGAGTTATGGGCGGAGGTTTGCGACAGGGTATACTGCTCCTCTACTAATGTAAAAATGAAAGAATCGAATTACAAATTTTTGTACAAATTTTATTACACTCCCTTGAGACTCCATAAAATGAAAACAGACATTTCTCCTAACTGTAAAAGATGTACCTCTGAAAGTGGAACCTATATGCATGTATTTTGGAGCTGTAGAGAGATTGCCCGATTTTGGCAATCTATACATACTGCTGCACAGAAAATACTAGATGTACAGTTTGATATGACCCCGTGTCTCTATCTTCTTAATGCCCAGCAGGACTTTGTTCTTGATCCTGGCAGAGAAAATTTGCTCATGACCATTACATACTTTGCTAAGAAATGTATCCTTCTATTGTGGGCCTCTAGTACCTCTCCTACATTTAAAATGTGGATTGACCAGATTGTTGACTTTCTCCCTCTTGAAAAGCTCACTTATGACCTCCACAAGAGACAGCCCAAGTTTGATAGACTCTGGTCTCCACTACTCCACTATATCTCAAATTGGACAGAGTGAATGGGGGGATCGGGGAGGTGAGCAGATGCGTGTTGTGTAAGGTGCTGTAAAATCTAAAAACTAATCATTGGCTCGTCATCTCAGCTAAGGCTGGAAATAGCAAATAAGAACCTTGATAGTGCTGCTGCAAGTTCTACATTTTAAATTTTGTTCTAATTATTATTTGTGTGTATGTGTGTATGTATGTATATGTAGGTATGTATATATATGTATATATATATATATATAACATTTTTTTATTTTTTATTATTATTATTATTTTTTTTTTAAGTCTGTCACATCTGTGAATGTGGAATGTGTTTGGTTGGTTGTTTGAAAACTTAATAAAACTTTAAATTGAAAAAAAAAAAGGAGATGATTGTGGACTACAGGAAAAGGAGGACCGAGCATGCACCCATTCTCATCGACGGGGTTGTAGTGGAACAGGTTGAGAGCTTCAAGTTCCTTGGTGTCCACATCACCAACAAACTAAGACAGTCGTGAAGAGGGCACGACAAAGCCTATTCCCCCTCATGAGACTGAAAAGATTTGGCATGGGTCTTCAGATCCTCAAAAGGTTCTACAGCTGCACCATCAAGAGCATCCTGACTGGTTGCATCACTGCCTGGTATGGCAACTGCTCGTTCTCCAACCGCAAGGCACTACAGAGGGTAGTGCGTACGGCCCCGTACATCACTGGGGCCAAGCTTCCTGCCATCCAGGACCTCTATACCAGGCGGTGTCAGAGGAAGGCCCTAAAAATTGTCAAAGACTCCCGCCACCCTAGTCATAGACTGTTCTATCTGCTACCGGACGGCAAGCGGTACCGGAGCGCCAAGTCGAGGTCCAAAAGGCTTCTTAACAGCTTCTACCCCCAAGCCATAAGAACAGCTAATCAAAGGGCTACCCAGACCCCTCTTTTACGCTGCTGCTAATCTCCGTTTATAATCTATGCATAGTTGCTTTAACTCTACCTACATGTACATATTACCACAATTACCTCAACTAACCAGTGCCCCCGCATATTGACTCTGTACCGGTACCCCCTGTACATAGCCTCGCTATTGTTATTTTAGTGCTGCTGTTTTAATTATTTTTTACTTTTATTTTCCATTTTTCACTTAACACTTTTTTTAAAGCATTGTTGGTTAAGGGCTTGTAAGTAAGCATTAGACTGTAAGGTGTACACCTGTTGTATTTGGCGTGACAAATGTGACAAATACACATTTGATTTGATTTGTCCTGAGCTGCTGAGAGCAGAGACACGGGGACTCACTTTTTCGTGTGCTGGGCTGCTGCTGCTGCTGCTGCTGCTGCTGCTGCTGCTGCGGAGCATCCAGGATCTTGGGGGTGCATACCAGACGCTGAGATGAGAGGTTCTGCTGCCGTCTCTGTAGGCAGGCTAACATGGCTGCTGCTTTCTGGGATCTACAGCCGCTCGGACCTTGGGGGATCCTGAGAGAGACAGAGAGAAAAAAAAACATCAGTTAGACTTATCATGTATTAAATTATAAGCAGCTGGCAGTTGAACTGAATGCAAAACCTTTTATCTAATCTTAAGTCAAAGCCCTGAAAGCAAACTGCTACCATGCTGATGGATGTTTTGCCCCTCAGGAGTTTCCTGTGCTCGCTCTCTTTCCTTTTAAGCCCTGAATTTAAAAACATTTTCCCACTCGGGTCCGTAACACCATATTCAAACTCAGCAACCCCCCCTTCGAACTACAGAGGCTACACATCTAAGCATGTAATATCACTTAACATCAAGTCAACTTCCCCCACTCTGCTCAGATGCTATGATGGGTCTTTTCTGCTCTCCATCTTACTCTGTTGCAAATAACACAGCGCATTTACAAGGCCTGCTGTTGCTGTCGGCTGTATCCTTTACCCAGTCACTAGCCTGGAGCTCAGGAAGTCTAGAATGTCTCTATGAATTGATGCTGATATAGATCAGGAGTGAAAAGCCAAAAGTAGCTCTTTCCCCCAAATGGCTTCGGCACACACAAGGATACACTCCCCTCCATATGTACAGTGCCTTCAGAAAGTATTCAAACCCCTTTACTTTTTCCACATGTTGTTGTGTTAGCCTACAGCCTGAATTTAAAATGTATTACATTGAGAGTGTCCATGATCTACACATAATACCCCATAATGTCAAAGTGGAATTTTGTTTGTAGAACATTTTAGAAATGTATCAAAAATTGAAATGGCTTAAGTCAATAAGTACTCAACCCCTTTGTTATGGCAAGCCTAAATAAGTTCAGGAGATAAAATGTGCTTAACAAATTGCATAATAAGTTGCATGGACTCATTTTGTGTTCATTAATAGTGGTTAAATGATTTTTAAATGACTGTATCCCACACATACAATTATTTGTAAGGTCCCTCAAATCAAGTAGTGAATTTCAAGCACAGATTCAACCACAAAGACAAGTGAGGATGTGTACAAATAAAAAAGCAGATACTGAATATCCCTTTGAGCATGGTGAAGTTATTAATTATACTGTGGATGGTGTATCAATACACCCAGTCACTACAAAGATACAGGCGTCCTTTCTTAACTCAGTTGCCGGAGGGGAAGGAAACTGCTTAGGGATTTCACCATGAGGACAATGGTGATTTTAAAACAGTTACAGAGTTGAATGGCTGTGATTTCAGAAAACTGATGATGGATCAACAACATTGTAGTTACTCCACAATACTCTCCTAAATGACAGAGTGAAAAGAAAGAAAAATATTCCAAAACACACTGTTTGCAACAAGGCACTTAAGCAATACTGTAGAAAATGTGGCAAAGAAAGTTAATTTTTGTCCTAAATACAAAGCATTGTTTGGGACAAATCCAACACATCACCGAGTAACACTTCATATTTTCAGGAATGGTGGTGGCTGCATCATGCTATTAGTATTCTTATCATCGGCAAGGACTAGGGAGTTTTTTTGTAAATAAAAATGTAATACAGCCATAAGCACAGGCAAAATCCTAGAGGAAAAGCTGGTTCAGTCAGCTTTCCAACAGACACTGGGAGACAAATTCAATTTTCAGCCAGACAATAACCTAAAACACAAGGCCAAATCTACACTGGAGTTGCTTACCAAGATAATATTGAATGTTCCTGAGTGGCCTAGTTACAGTTTTGACTTAAATCTACTTAAATCTATGCCAAGACCTGAAAATTGTCATCTAGCACTAGCTAGCATAGTGGTTAGAGCATTGGGCCAGGAACCGAAAGGTTGCTGGATCGAATCCCCGAGCTGACATGGTAAAAATCTGTCTTTCTGCCCCTGAACAAGGCAGTTAACCCACTGTTCCCTGGTAGGTCGTCATTGTAAATAAGAATTTGTTCTTAACTGACGGTTTTACCGTTTAGAAATGAAAGCACTTACGACTTCTTCAAATGGAGGGGGGAGGGGATAAAGCTTAAGTGCTTGGATAAATTAACTTAGTGTATTAAAGTAGTCAAAATGTTTGTATTTTGTCCCATATTCCTTGCACTCAATGACTACATCAAGCTTGTGACTACAAACTTGTTGGATGCATTTGGCAGTTTGTTCTGGATTGTGCCATTTTGTAGTAATTTTTATTGTAAGTAAGAAAGATGTTCTGAACACTTCTACTACATCTATGTGGATGCTACCATGATTATAGATAATCATGAATTAAAATCGTGACTAATGATGAGGTTACAGAGGCACAGTGATCATACCCACAAAGAAACGCTAACCTCCCCCGTTATTGGTTAATGTGAGAGGTGTAGCCTCTAAACAGCATCTCACTCATCAATATTCATGATTCATTCAGTCCTGATTTTTTTTTTTTTTCAATCACGGCATTATCAGGATTAATTTAGAAGTGGTCAGAAACATCGTATCTACTCACTTAGAAAGAAACTTACTCCGGTCTTCCTTCACCATTCAGTTACTATTGGGCAAAAACACAACTGCAAATGCATCCAACGAGGTTCTCGCCACACAAGCTTGAGGGTCATTGCGTGCAAGGAATATGGGACCAAATAATGAACTTTTAACTACTTTGATACACTAATAGTGAATTTGTCCAAATACTTATGACTTCTTCACATGGGGTGGGGATTAGTTGAATAAAGTGCTATCATTTCTAAACGGTAAAAAAGATATACATGAAAATACCTTCAAATAAAAAGGTGAAATATTTTATCTCAAATGCAAAATGCTGAAATATGAGCCAAATTCACAATTTTATCTTCATTGTCTAAATACATACGGAAGGGGAGTGTAGGTGTGTTTGTGTATGATTAAGAAGTGTTTTACCCCAGTATCTTTGATTGTAGTTATCATTATGAATACTAGACTTAAGCAGAGTACTATATTCTACTCTCTATAGGTAGGTGCATAGGCCTATAAACCTGCAACAACATCTAAATGGTACTGTATGGTCAGCAAATCTTTTACTTCTATCCAAAAAAACAGCACCCCTGAAGTTTCAATTCAAGTGAATGTCTTGCACACAGCTGTCTTCATTTCTTTATTCTCCCTGTCTTCCTCTTTTCTTTTACAATTCTTTGGCTTGTTTTCATTTCTCCCTCAAATGTCCACAGGCCAGCTTAAGTGAGTCAGCCACAGGATAGAGAGCTCAGTGACTGGCTACAGAAACATGATTACCTCCACCCCAAAAGAAAGGAGGAACAGAGTGGCTTTCATTCTAGTCAGGTGCCTGAAGAGATCCCCCCCCCCCTCCCCCCAACTCTCTCACCCCTTTCGTCCTCTCCTCCTCCCCCACCTGCCTCTCCTCTCACAATGTGACAGCCCCACTTCAAACCACCCAGCACAGCCTCTTTCTCTCGCTCTCTCATCTGCTCACACACAGCTGACAAGCTAAAAGCCTCTCTATGGTCAGACTCCATTTTGAAAAGAATACCAATTTCACAACAACCCTTCCATTACCACGCATTTGTCAAAAGAGGGTTGAGGAGAAAAGGCACAGAGAAAGAAATCTCCAGGGAAATGCCTCCACTACTTTACTGTCGAAAAATGAGAGAGACGGGTATCAGAATAACTTCCATTACTCTCCCAATTTTCTCCTGATTAAAAATGCATCAAGGCAGGCATTATTCAGAGAGAGGCCGCTGCTTTATTTAAGCAAAATTAAAAAGGAAGAAAAAGGAAATGGCATGCATAACTGGCAGAATGTTGTTTTCATCCCATCAAAATGTAAATGTAAAATAAACAGTTATTTTAGCGCTCTAAAAGTACTTTTGCATTCTCAATTAGACTTTAAAAAGGACAGAGTACAGACAGATCAAAAAGTGAGTTCAGAGAGTACCAGTGTCATTGAGATAAAGGGCTCCTTCTACTGTCTGTCAGACCTTTTTTCCAGCTCCTACTCACTCAGTGATATCCCCATCAGTTCTCCTTACTTTAGATGATGCATTTAAAAAAATACATGAAACTCAACAGCTCATATTATTAAAACTGTAACTAAAACCCAAGATATTTGAAGTTAATTGTCTCTGCTAACTGTCAATCAGTCAGCCATCTGCCAGCAAGAAGACAACTGTCAAGGTACAATGATAGATTCATCGACACAGCTCTACTCAAGCCTTATGACTATGACCCAATTGGGATTTCAAGCATGGTAATGGTCATCTATCCGATTCCCCACCTGCTTTATTTTTTTCTTGTTAGAATTGCCGACATTCACAAAACCTCAAACTGCTGCTGAGTGCTGACCACATTTTTCTCAAATGAACCATGCAGTTTAACACCAGCTAACCTCAGCTCCTGATTTGACTTAAAAACCTCAGCTTAATCCCATAGATCTACTCAGCTCCTCCTCTTCTTCTCCCTCTTCCTTTTTTTTGTCTGCAAGGTCTCCACGGTGATGGATAAAAAATAAATAATCAAAAATCAAAAAAAGGGGACAAAGTTTGAGTGGCAAGGACAGTAAATCCTTGCCACTTTGGGGTGACATCAGTGGCTGCGATAAGAGGCGTTATCAGGCGTGATGCAGGTCCGCTGAGGGTATGCCACATTGATAAGACCCCTGGCTCTGCACTCCATCCTTTGTCTCCCAAGGTTTCCCCTGATAAGGACGTTTTGGCAGACAAATTGGCCGCTCCATCAATGATGGGCTAAGGGCTCATTTTTTGGGGGGAGGGGGTCTGCGGGAATGGCATTGGAAAATAAAATGTCTTATTTTACAAGTTATTGCCTTTTGTCCTGGGCTCGGGAAGAGAGACGATTGTTTATTGGAAGATAACAAGGTCACTTTGAGAGGGAGAAGGGTAGTGATGGGGAGCTAGATGGCTGTCATGGTTTAAATGAACAGAGGTCTAAAAATGATCCTCTTATATTCTTACTGGATCCAGATGGTCCCCCAAGGACATGTAGTCTATCCTTCAGAGTAGCCTACCCTTGAGAGAGCAATTGATAAGGCACATAAACCTGATATCTCTTATCTAGAAAGTTTGCCTTAGATTTACTGAAATCATTTGTCAGGCTGAAAATGTCTTACACCAGGCAAAAACTTTGAATCACAGTCAAAGTGACATAGCCTAATAATTTGTTTGTCAGACCGTAAACACATCAGTTAGCATTATGAGCCAGGTATATTCCTCAAAATTAGTTTGTTTATCTAAACACCAGACAATTGTCCTTTCGGTCAAGCCATGGCTGTTTATCTAGGAACCTGACAGAAGAGAGTATCCTCCTTAGCTTCCTCCCCGATTTCTGCATCCATCAACAGTATGAGAGTCAGTTAGCGACTGATGAAGAGTGGGTTGACTTGGTGGCTGGCTGTCATTTGTGAAACACCCCTATGGATGAGATCAGCGCTTGACTTGTACTGAAAAAGGTGCCGGTACTGTTTATTTAGGTGCAGGAACTCAACAATGGCTTTGACCTAATATTCTTTAGGGTGTTTTCACATATGAAATTCAGCACCCTGGTTCGGCTTCCTGAAGTGTTTGTGAGAATTCTACAGAATACGTTTTGCTTTCACAAGACCGTTTCAGGTTGCGGTTAGCAAGATGCACGTTACGTTAGCGAGCTAGCATGTTTACAACAGGCAAAAAGGTTCCGCGCCACTCACACTGCCGTGTCACAATACCTTGTACTCTGCTCTTGGATCCACTACTCCCGCAGGTCCAGGATTAGTTTCAGCCAGAGTTCGTTTGCATTTCACACATGCTTTATTGAACAGATCAGGGTACCAAATGCTCCAGGATCATAAAAGGATACATGAAAGCGCCCTAAGAGGTGCAGGAACTCAAGCAGTAGCTCATTTGAGGTGCCAGTACCTACTCTGTTGCAGTAAGAAAGCTGGCTATGCACTGACACTGGAAGAAGAATATTGATGTATGATCTCATACGGATTAACCTTGGAGTGTCGAAGAATTTGGTTTGGATTAATGGAAACATTTTATGAAACGTGCAGGATAGATTCTTAAAATTTTCCCTCAAACAAGAAAGTGTGTTGAAATAAACAACCACAGAAAGTGTGAAAGGCCATTCAGATTTTTTTACTTTAAAAATGTATGCCAAACAAAAAAACACTGATTCCAAGGTTAACAAACCATACAACTCCATGCACAAGGACTACTTTGAACAATTTACACAAAACATTTCACAAAAAACACATTCACTAAAAGAACTGCGTAGATGTAAAGTTTGTAACAGAATTACGGTAAAATCTCCCTCGGTTTTTTATGCGTTCACGTTTTCCCAAAGCTCTTAATAAATATCTGCTCCGAATTAAAGATTCAAATATGTCTGCGAATGGGGTGTCAACTATGACATGACACCTTAAGTTTGAAAAAAAATGTTGGTTATTTAACTACAGTAAGTGAAGTGGATTTACACCAGGGAACAGAATTGCGGTAACGGAATTTGGTGCAGAATTATACACTGCTCAAAAAAATAAAGGGAACACTTAAACAACACAATGTAACTCCAAGTCAATCACACTTCTGTGAAATCAAACTGTCCACTTAGGAAGCAACACTGATTGACAATACATTTCACATGCTGTTGTGCAAATGGAATAGACAAAAGGTGGAAATTATAGGCAATTAGCAAGACACCCCCAAAAAAGGAGTGATTCTGCAGGTGGTGACCACAGACCACTTCTCAGTTCCTATGCTTCCTGGCTGATGTTTTGGTCACTTTTGAATGCTGGCGGTGCTCTCACTCTAGTGGTAGCATGAGACGGAGTCTACAACCCACACAAGTGGCTCAGGTAGTGCAGTTCATCCAGGATGGCACATCAATGCGAGCTGTGGCAAAAAGGTTTGCTGTGTCTGTCAGCGTAGTGTCCAGAGCATGGAGGCGCTAGGTGCCAGGTTTCCTCCAAGCGTGACACTTGGTATTCAGGCCAAAGAGTTCAATCTTGGTTTCATCAGACAAGATAATCTTGTTCCTCATGGTATAAGAGTCCTTTAGGTGCCTTTTGGCAAACTCCAAGTGGGCTGTCATATGCCTTTTACTAAAGGAGTGGCTTCCATCTGGCTACTCTACCATAAAGGCCTGATTGGTGGAGTGCTGCAGAGATGGTTGTCCTTCTGGAAGGTTCTCCCATCTCCACAGAGGAACTCTAGAGCTCTGTCAGAGTGACCATCGGGTTCTTGATCACCTCCCTGACCAAGGCCCTTCTCCCCCGATTGCTCAGTCAGGCCGGGCGGCCAGCTCTAGGAAGTCTTGGTGGTTCCAGACTTCTTCCAATTAAGAATGATGGAGGCCACTGTGTTCTTGGGGACCTTCAATGCTGCAGAATTTTTTTGTACTCTTCCCCAGATCTGTGCCTCGACACAATCCCGTATTGGAGCTCTACAGACAATTTCTTCGACCTCATGGCTTGGTTTTTGCTCTGACATGCACTGTCATCTGTGGGACCTTATATAGGCAGGTGTGTGCCTTTCCAAATCATGTCCAATCAATTGAATTTACCACAGATGGACTCCAATCAAGTTGTAGAAACATCTCAAGAATGATCAATGGAAACAGGATGCACCTGAGCTCAATTTCCAGTCTCATAGCAAAGGGTCTGAATACTTACGTAAATAATGTATTTATATATATTTTCACATTGTCATTATGGAGTACTGTATGTAGATTGATGAGGATTTTAAAAAAAATCTATTTTAGAATAAGGCTGTAATGTAACAAAATGTGGAAAAAGTCAAAGGGTCAGAATACTTTCTGAATGCACTGTATATGTATCACAGAACACTAGAGCACAATAAAGTTCAGTACATTATACTGTACTCGTGTGCTCTACTGTACTATACTTTTCTTTACTGTACTCTGTGCTTCACGTACTGTACTGTCCAAACATGTAAAACATAGACGTCTATGATTGGTTCAGATTTGGTCTGGTCACCAATCATGGACGCCTATGCTCACTCAAGGCCGGTCCAGACCAAAAAAATCAACGTCTGTAGACGCGGAAATCAAGGCCGGTCTGGAATGGTCCAAAAAAATGACGTCTGTGGACGTTGAAATGTCCATTGACGTCCGGTGTTGGTCGGTGCTCAGATGCTGGTTACAGTAAATAGAAAGGGGGGGGGGGGGGCTCATGGGTAGGTATCAGTAAGAGCTGGGAGAGTTAACATTAACTGGAGAGAGGGAGGAGTTGTCCAGACTGTTTTCACACCCTCGCTTTGACGACCATACAACAGAAAGAAATCAGTTATGAACTGAACTGAGCATAACAGAATGCCAGTGGAAGGTAGGACAGTAGCAGGTGACCCAACTGCGAATATTATGATTTCCCCATTGTAGCCAATTCAATTGTATTCATTCCATTACTGTTTTGTCCGTAATTATGTTACTGATTTGGTAACAGAACTACACATTTTAATCACTTAATAATGCATAAACAAACATTGAGATCAGTAAAAAGACTAAGTAATTGGTAGGTCTACCTTTACTTACTTCTGTGAACATTCATTATCCTGTCTCCTCATGAAGGAGAAAAATGTGAAAATATCTTAAAAGATACATGGATTTTTTTGGTCATGGAATTACAAGGCACAAGGCAATGCTTCTTAAAACTTACAAAAGGCAAAAAAAAGATCCAAAACTAAATATAAGTGCTGATATTAGTTGGCAGCAGGGTTTTCGTTAGCCGTCAATTGCCGGCTTTTGGACCAGCCAAAAAATGTAAAGTTGATAAATGAAACTGTTCCTGGCCAAAATGACCAGGAGAAAAAAATCCCATTGCAAAATAATTATTTTCATTGATTGATGTAAATACATTTGACCGTCATACTTATCAGTCTATATCAGGCCACTTTACAATGTGAGCTGGAGGCAGTATGCATTTTGGTAACATACTTAATTGTTTGAATTTTTTTATTTCATATTATTAGGCATGTCTTACCTTGCTTTAATGTAGACTATTGGCAAAATATGACCATGGACATGTGGAGGCAATTCATTTATAAAAACACTTCATAGGCAGCGCATGAGTTTCAAGTTTGGGGAAGCTTTATCCTACCATTTCTACCATTCTGCGTGCCAGTTATGATTTTCATATGCGCATTTTCTGGGAACAGTTATTTCAATAATAATGTTTTCATTTCTCAAAATCATTGAATTAAAACGATCAAATGTAAAAGTTAAAAGTCAACTAATGTGAGATCACCAGCCTCTGCCATATGCACTCATTGATACACCGTGATCCATTGGTGGCTAGATAAAAAGGGGGGCATGGAACTCATTGCCTATATGCCTACATCTGCATTGGCCTATAACTGCCATTGCTCTTTCACACCGAGGATTGGTGATTATCAAGAGGGAGATTGCTAGAAAGATTTTTTTCAAATAGCTTACTGTGAGGAACTATTGTTTTAATATATTATAATTTACAATGGATGTTAAAAAAACACTTTACTACATTTCCAAGCAGGACAGGTACTTCTATGCGTCCTCAGGCGCGTGCGCTCCCTCAACATTAACAGGACAGAGAAACCAGTCATGCTCATTGATCACTGCTCACATGGAGTTCTCCAAACAAAAGACAATGAAAAAAATGGAAAAATCTCATAAATTATGGTTATGAAATAAACCAAAAATGGCAGAAGTGCAGCAGGTTGTGAACTCTGCAAAGAACGTTGACTCAGAATGACAATTGTAAATGACTGTAATTACATGTATTAACAGAAATGAATGCAACCAAATGACAGGGATTAACAGTAGATTTACTACTTGTGACAAACTCAGCAAAAAAAGAAATGTCCCTTTTTCAGGACCCTGTCTTTCAAAGATAATTCGTAAAAATCCAAATAACATCACAGATCTTCAATGTAAAGGGTTTAAACACTGTTTCCCATGCTTGTTCAATGAACCATAAACAATTAATGAACATGCGCCTGTGGAACGGTCGTTAAGACACTAACAGTTTACAGACTGTAGGCAATTAAGATCACAATTATGAAAACTTAGGACACTAAAGAGGCTTTTCTACTGACTCTGAAAAACACCAAAAGAAAGATGCCCAGGATCCCTGCTCATCTGCGTGAACGTGCCTTAGGCATGCTGCAAGGAGGCATGAGGACTGCAGATGTGGCCAGGCAATAAATTGCAATGTCCGTACTGTGAGACGCGAAAGACAGCGCTACAGGTTGACAGGACGGACAGCTGATCATCCTCGCAGTGGCAGACCACGTGTAACAACACCTGCACAGGATCGATACATCCGAACTTCACACCTGCGGGACAGGTACAGGATGGCAACAACAACTGCCCGAGTTACACCAGGAACGCATATTCCCTCCATCAGTGCTCAGACTGTCCGGAATAGGCTGAGAGAGGCTGGACTGAGGGCTTGTAGGCCTGTTGTAAGGCAGGTCCAGACCAGACATCACCGGCAACAACGTCGTCTATGCGCACAAACCCACTGTCGCTGGAGCAGACAGGACTGACAAAGAGTGCTCTTCACTGACGAGTCGCGGTTTTGTCTCACCAGGGATAATGGTCGGATTCGCGTTTATCGTCGAAGGAATGAGCGTTACACCGAGGCCTGTACTCTGGAGCGGGATCGATTTGGAGGTGGAGGGTTCGTCATGGTCTGGGGCGGTGTGCATCATCGGACTGCGCTTGTTGTCATTGCAGGCAATCTCAACGCTGTGCGTTACAGGGAAGACATCCTCCTCCCTCATGTGGTACCCTTCCTGCAGGCTCATCCTGACATGACCCTCCAGCATGACAATGCCACCAGCCATCCTGCTCGTTCTGTGTGTGATTTCCTGCAAGACAGGAATGTCAGTGTTCTGCCATGGCCAGCGAAGAGCCCAAATCACATTGAGCACGTCTGGGACCTGTTGGATCCGAGGGTGAGGGCCAGGGCCATTCCCCCCAGAAATGTCTGGGAACTTGCAGGTGCCTTGGTGGAAGAGTGGGGTAACATCTCACAGCAAGAACTGGCAAATCTGGTGCAGTCCATGAGTAGGAAATGCTATGCAGTACTTAGTGTCTGTGGCCACCAGCTGCATTGACTGTTAATTTTTCACCCCCTCCTTTGTTCAGAGACACATTATTCAATTTCTGTTAGTCACATGTCTGTGGAACTTGTTCAGTTTGTCTCAGTTGTTGAATCTTGTTATGTTCATACAAATATTTACAAATGTTAAGTTTGCTGAAAACAAACGCTGTTGACAGTGAGAGGACGTTTATTTTTTTGCTGAGTTTATATTATGGGGAATTTATTTTTTTAAATAAAAGGGCAAACAATTCACACAATGAAACAATGAATGCGAAAGAATTGGCGGGAGACAGCTGAGCCATTCTGGAGAGAGACTCACCTATATCGTCACCACACACCCTCCTCTTCTTGTCAACATTTGAAATTATACTCACGACACATTATCGTCACAGATATTTGATGCTTTTCACGTACAGCCGCAACTCAATAATCAGCTAGGCCTATTGCCACACATGCTGCCCAAATTGCGGGCTTCCCAAATACGCATACGAGCTTGTGATTTGAAACAATCCACAGCTATTTCTTAAAGAAGCTAATGATCCTCAATTCCTCTGTGGCTAATCGATGCTTCTGGTGAAGTATTTTGAAGTATTTTATTTATTTCTGTATAAAGAGGAGTAATTATATAATTTTGGCAAATGTATTTTTCCATTTACTCCACTATTGGACCCACCGCTATGCCATTTCTCTCCTGTTCTATTGGTTTTCATGTAAACTTTATTTAATTGTCCAGAAGCCAATCCTAGTCATATTAACAACCTATCCTAGTTGTTGCATCTTTAGATCCCCCCTCTTTTCTTAGTTTTCCCGCGAATTGCATTTTGGCAAATGTTTGAAAATGACGTTTTATTGGCTGCTTCATTACATGAGTTGCATGTTCTGTTCAGATGCATTACCAGAATCTACATGTGATTTCTGTCATTCTGAGCACCGTGGGTAGACGCCCTAATTTGTTATGAACCCAATGCATATGGGTCCGGAAAATGTCTCAAATAGCCAGTCAATTGAAATATTCCCTGTCACGTTGTCAGGTGTCACATTTTCCTAACAGAAACCCTGGTTGGCAGGGCTCGTCGCTTCAACATTATTGCGTTTTGATGTACAGTATTTCTAATAGATGGATTGGTTGTTTAGAAACAAAACCGACACGTGCGCAACTATGGGGCAAAACAGACAGGGTTGGCTTAGATTGTTGCCGACATGTACATTATATTTAGTCTCCAAATACATTTGCAAAAAGAGCACTTGTTGTCTATCAAATACATCGTTGCTGTTGTTAACTAGCGAATTTTTTTGCCATATTAGCATCGACATGAAATCAGTCAAAACACCTTAAAACAAGACATGGTATCAAGAACGAGATAAAAACTTGCTGAAATTAGCCACCTATGATTCCCCACATGGCAGCTTCTTGTCATTGTTGCCAGCGATCTGACCATTCAGAATCATAGCAAAACACAGCTTCTTGTCATTGTTGCCAGCTATCTGACCATTCAGAATCATAGCAAAACACAGCTTCTTGTCATTGTTGCTAGCGATCTGACCATTCAGAATCATAGCAAAACACAGCTTCTTGTCATTGTTGCCAGCGATCTGACCATTCAGAATCATAGCAAAACACAGCTTCTTGTCATTGTTGCCAGCGATCTGACCATTCAGAATCATAGCAAAACACAGCTTCTTGTCATTGTTGCCAGCGATCTGACCATTCAGAATCATAGCAAAACACAGCTTCTTGTCATTGTTGCCAGCGATCTGACCATTCAGAATCATAGCAAAACACAGCTTCTTGTCATTGTTGCCAGCTATCTGACCATTCAGAATCATAGCAAAACACAGCTTCTTGTCATTGTTGCCAGCGATCTGACCATTCAGAATCATAACAAAACACAGCTTCTTGTCATTGTTGCCAGCGATCTGACCATTCAGAATCATAGCAAAACACAGCTTCTTGTCATTGTTGCCAGCTATCTGACCATTCAGAATCATAGCAAAACACAGCTTCTTGTCATTGTTGCCAGCGATCTGACCATTCAGAATCATAGCAAAACACAGCTTCTTGTCATTGTTGCCAGCGATCTGACCATTCAGAATCATAGCAAAACACAGCTTCTTGTCATTGTTGCCAGCGATCTGACCATTCAGAATCATAGCAAAACACAGCTTCTTGTCATTGTTGCCAGCGATCTGACCATTCAGAATCATAGCAAAACACAGCTTCTTGTCATTGTTGCCAGCGATCTGACCATTCAGAATCATAACAAAACACAGCTTCTTGTCATTGTTGCCAGCGATCTGACCATTCAGAATCATAGCAAAACACAGCTTCTTGTCATTGTTGCCAGCGATCTGACCATTCAGAATCATAGCAAAACACAGCTTCTTGTCATTGTTGCCAGCGATCTGACCATTCAGAATCATAGCAAAACACAGCTTCCGCCCCATCGATGGGCGCACATCATTTTTCGTGACGTTTTCAGCCAACCCTTCTATCTTTTAAGACTTTTTCTGGTAGATGTTTTCTAAGAGCCCTTTTCCTATCTGTTTGACTAGAAATTAAAGCCATTGCCATATTTTTAAGATGGAAAATGGTTGAAAAATGTATGTATCATTTCCTCAAAATATAGACAGCCTTCATTTGACACCCAATTTGATATCCTCTTATGAACTTCACGTTGGTGCTCATGGGTCCTTTTACATGGAAATTACACAGATAAAAAGGCGGTGATCTGCCTGACCTTCCAGACGCTTCTCTCCTCTGAACGGTCTCCAGGGCCTTGACTGGAGCAGAGTAACATTGCCCTGTGACCCTTCCTTTCAATAAATACTAAAACACACAGACAAAAAAAAACACACTAACCCCCCTCCCTCAACCTCATTCCTCCCCCAATCCTCTCAGCTTGTCTTTGCAGTTCTTAGAATCCTCAGTTAATAATTAGATGATCATGAAAAAAGGTTTAGGCTGAGCGCCCTTTTCACTCTCTAGTTGGATTCATTAGAGTGCTATGCTAACGCCCTTCCTTCCCTAACCACTGTGAAATCCCTGACAGGTCCAAATGCAAACACAGACACAGGAGGAACACAAACTTCATACAGTAACGTTGACCTAATTTAACTTTTTTTTTTTACGTCTCTACACTGAGTGGCCTCCTTACAGCGTCATCACTCTGAATAACAGAGCTATAACCTTGCAAAGAGCGGTCAGCCACCTACAGGCTCTTTACAACCTGAAATGTATGCACCCTGCATCAACGGTGTTACAGTACACTGGTAAAAACATTGGATAAGACTCACCATTAGTGATATGGTCACAAAGACCTGCAAAACAACAGGTTCTGTTTGGGGATGACAGTAAAAATGGTTATAAAATGACTGCTTTAAAAGCACTGAAAATGCAGGAGGTTTTGTGAATAATTCATGCCAAAAGTGAGCCCTAAAGTATTAACAACCATTTCCATCAATGACCTGCAATGCCAGACTGATAGTCTTTAAGTGTGACTGCAAGCTATCTACTGACTCTCAAAGGCCTCCTCTAAATGGACACAGGATCCTGTCAAAGCGATGGAGCCAGGGAGACAGGGCAAGCAGTCTAGTCTGAGTCTAAAACAGACTGACAGACAGCACTGCTACTGCAGCTGCCGGTTTCATCTCTGCACCCCCTCATGCATTTTTAATGGAATCTATTACTCCCGGATTAGCCGATAAGAGCCATCCTGTTTAAATTCTCTAATAGTTTCCATAATTGGTATCAGAACATGGTTTGAGAGAGAGACAGATTTTTCCTCTTATTCTCAATTTTTTTTTAACAAAAAAAGAAAACAAGGTTGAACTGCAGGACATCCAAACAACCCAGAACAGCTCTGCTCCACACAATGAGCGTGCACAAGGCCTGAGGCCGACAACAATGAGCCTCATTTCCATTGAGATTAGCTTCTATAAAAAGGTATTACAACAGTGTTAAGCAGGGTTTGGAGGATTGTTATTTCTATACAATGCATCCACTTGCTCGAAAATGTATGGAATATAAATACAATGGGTCGATATGAATATCCCTCGAGAGACTTCTGGCAGATGCATTTTGAGAGCGGGAGGGGATGAGAAGCCTAGACTCAGTAGAGTATTCAAATTCAGTTAAACATTTCTTTAGACCTAGGCCAAGTACATGCACAACCACAAAAAAAATACTAAATCGCCAACCAAAAATAAAATTCTCTACTAGAATGAAAGAAAAATATATATTTTACCAGACACTTTGTCAACTTGGTTGGAGTAGGTAACCTAAACATACAGCCCATGTAGGCTAATCATAAATCCCATGAACTCATTCAGTTCTGTCAGGGCATCATTAATGGATCTCACAGTAGGGAACCTTGGTACAGAGCCTTGGGCTCCCTCAACCCTGTCCTTGCACAGGTGCCAAGGTAAAATCACTGCTCGTGCTTTGGGCATGGAGCCTGGCAATAGCCGAGGGAGCATAAAAAGTAAACAGGGCCTTATCTTATCCTCATCCCACACACCGACTGGATAACCCTGGGGAACATTGGCCAACCTTGACTTCTAGTGTGTGTGTGGTATATATATATATATATATAAACACACAGTTAGTGAGGCAGAGTGCACAGACAGATCTCTTCCTGTCTGTTGTCCATACAGATGTTTGCCAATCAAATGCCCCATTCCTGGGCTTCCCGTCCCACACCACTGACACTTTGTATTGGCTGCATCAGAGATCATTATTTAGTCTGCCTCTATTAATAACCAACAATAATATTTACGTCGATATGCCCGCTGTGTGCTCTGCATGTAAATGTCATCATAATATATTTGTAAAAATTGTTTATTAATTGTGGACAACCACATTGGATGGCCTTGAACTGAATTGTGAATGAATGCTTTCACGACAAAATACAGTTCCTCTGTATGACATGTTAGACTTTGTGCTTCCCATAAAGCCTGCTCTTTTACCCTGAACAGTTTCTGACAGGTTTTAATGGGTGTGGGTGGGCTGACAAATGGGCAGAGAGAGAGGACTGCTCACTGAGGGCACTGACAAGATGCCTGGATCTAATCAAAACACACCTTAAGCTATCAGACCACAGCCCAACAACTACAGACATAACAGATGTTTGTTTAGTATGAATCGACTTGAGAAATGGTCCATGCCTTACAAAAACATGCATATTATGCTGCAGGTACTCAAGCTTTCTGACAGAAGAAGCTTTGACAAACAAAGAAAATCCCAAGTTATTGTAATGAGCAATGTTCAAAAGCTAGCTAGGTATAAACATACACACAACGTCAGAGCAATAACTATCCGTTTTGATCTACAGATGCTTTGCGTCTATGATCCGCCTACTGACTGCCAGTCTCACCTGCTGGGAGTGGAAACCGCAAAAGATGAACCCAGGCAATAATCAAAAGGCCTGTCTTTGTCTTTAATCAGTTAGAGCACACATGGGAGAGATGGAAGCTTTTCTAGTCAAAACACAGTGACAGATGTTCTTCTGACTCTCTCTACAGATTAGCATGGTTGGTGAAGAGTCTACAGAACCAGACTAGACTGGACTGGCCTATACCACAGACAGGGCAGACTAAAGTCAAGTTAGACCTCTCATGAATATTCTCATAGACCATCTCAACCAATCAATGTTACTGGGCTTTACAAGTACTTTGAGTTTATGCTCTCAAACTGGCCAAGAACAAATCCTTTAACTAGTGTTTGTATGTCCTTAGGGTTTAATAATCAATTTCCCATCAAGATCCTAACTGTTTGTTTTACCCACCCTCTAGAGACAAAGTGGCAGCTATGCCTGCCTGATGAGATGTTGTCTACAAAGTAAAAATGTTCCTACAGTATAGCTTTGGCTACAGTGCCTCTCACTGCCAAACTCCTACATACCCACCCACCATGCCCTCCCCTCTCCTGTCAGTGCAGGCAAGGCCATTCATTATGCTGTTAAGGGTCACTGATTCCTTCAAGTCATTAAACATTTTAATAAAAACAGAGAAGTCATGAGAAAAGATTGGCAAAATGCTCCCTGCAGGGTACTCACACTGGAGAGAACTCCTTTTCCACACTTAATGATAAGCTCTGGTCCTCGCAGGGCGGCATGGAAAAACCAAACTGTTCTTGGAGAAAGAGGACTTTAGTCCCTAGACTAATCCAAAACGACCTCTGCCTGCTGCCTTCCCAGTAAGGGCAGATAACATTGCTTTGCGTGCAATCAGGCAGTATGTGTATTCTTTGAGGTTTCGGAGCACCATAATGTACACAAAACAACGGGCTGTTTCAAATGGCAAACACAGCAACGACAGCCCCCAGAGCTCCCCCTCCCCAATGACCCCAGAGATCCAATCCTCTAACCCCCACCCTTAACCCCCTGTCTCTTAGCCTCCTCATCCCATCAAAATTTTAAAAAGACCAATTAGGCAGATTTCAAAAGATGGCAGCTAGTTCATAATTACACATGACATTGTTAGGAGATAAAAGGTGATTACTATGGATGCATGGGAGAAACAGCTTAGCAACCAAGCCATTGACAATATCCCTTTAAGCAGAGCATGGTGATTGGCCGTCCATGCACTCTCTGAGGTCACTTTACCTCCACTGACTCTCTCGATCTCACAAACAAAAAAAGAGCAAACAGTCACTGGGCAGGAAACACAAATTCCCACTATTAGGTTATCATCAACAAACCATCTTGGTAATAATAGCCATTTTGTTTTGCCCCATGACTAGGCCTAATAGCCTAGTTGTGTGTTGGATATGAAGCGCAAAGGACTGCATCAAGGGAAAGACTGGTTGAACCTATCAATTCTATCTTACAGTTCACCGGCACATGAGAGTGGGTGGGCCTGCTGCACACAGTAGGCAATATAGCCCCCTGCAGAGTAACTACGGGATACATAATACAATGTGATATTCATGTAGCCCTACCTGTGGTGGTGCAGAATTATTTTCAATGTCTTTTTTATCATCACTCTTTTTTTTGTTAGCCGGTGGAGAAATTTGGGATGTGCATGTCACCTACACACTCCAAAATCATTTCCAAATCTCTTGGTGAATTGATAGTAGCTAAGATAATCATAGAACTCCAGGCTAAATATGCACACACCTCATTGGTTTGAAACCTAGCAGAGCATAACATGCAACAGAGGCATAACATACTATCAATCCAGTATCCCTGCACATTGTAAATATGCTACTGAAACTGACCCTGTATATAGTATGCTTACTTACTTAATCTTGTTCTTATTTCTTGTGTTTTTTTGTTCTACCTTGTGTTATTTTTTGTATTGTTATTGATTACTGCATTGTTGGGTTTTGAGTTTGCAAGAAAGGCATTTCACTGTACTTGTGCATGTGACATTAAAACTTGAAAACTTGAGTGGCTAGACGAGTGGACTGGGGGGCCAACGCAGAACCTTCAAAAGAGCTACTCCTATGGTGACCTGCATGGAGAGCAGAGAGAAACAAGCCAGCAGATGACAAAATCCCCATCATGGATCCGGAGATAAAATGCTGATGGGTGTGAGGTGATCTGTAGAAAACCCCAGGGAGAAGTGCACATGACTGTTTGTAATTCTACCCGCTAGCCTCTGATACACAGACTACAGGCTGGCCAAGCCATAAAAAGCTAAGCGTTTTAACTGTTTCTCAGATCAAGAAAAAGCACAAGCCAAGCCAATATCTAGAATGTTAATTAGAGCAGAGTATGCCGATATATCAGTTTTGCTACTAGGCTACTCAGTAAAATGTCTGACACCCCCACTAGGCCTGGGTTATATCACTCCAGTATAATAAACACAAGGACACTTTCCATCCTCCAACCCAAATGTTCCCCAAAATGAAGGATGTTGTCTGTCAAAACCAATACAGACATTACAGGCAAAGCCAAAGCAATTTCAGAGTAATTACATTGACTTTATGCTCAGTCATATATTAAACATACAGCACTACACACAGAGTGGCAGCTGAAAGTAACAGTTTTTCGCCACTGCTATTCAAACTGCAGACTTGACAGAATTATTAAAGTAGAGCCCAGTCAAACAGATTGAATGTCAACTCAAGATGTGTGAATAAAGCAATTTCCTTAGTGGGGATGTGGGGGAGGGTAAGTCAGAGCATTTTTCATTTAGTTTAATTACATTCGCTCTACTCAAAAGGCCATAATGTTTATTTCATGATTTAAATATATTCAGAGGCAATCCCATAATGATGCTAAATTATGTGAGTGGGCAGGAGTGAGAGCAGGTCCTCCCTAATTTTGTTTCAGATGCTTTAGGGTATAACATTTATACAGACAGAGGCCTTTCAGGTACTGAGGCAAGAGACATGGAGACGGATGGAATGAGTTCTCAGGACTATTCATCATCAGTGCTTGACTTGGGCAGGAGCTCACTGGAGCGGAGTACCGGCACCTCAAATGTTCTACTGCTCCTCTTATAGAATATGAGCTCAAAAGTAGTGTGGAGCTCCTGCACCTAGATATAAACAAAATGAGTACCGGCACCTATTTCAGTCCAAGTCAAGTACTGTCCATCATACATATGGCCTGGTGGGCTTCAAAAGACTACACTGAGAACAAACTGAAAACTTTGCATCTCAGACTTAGTCTGGTTAAAATGTGCTTTTAAAGATGTCTTCAATAAAAAATGTTTTAGTTTTGTCATTGCCAGAAAAGTCAGATAGTAGAGTAAGTTGTTAATTTGCCATTGTGTCTCTCTTTTATTGCTAAACCTCAGATGGGAAGAAGATGTGACCGCTCTCTACCCAATAAATGATCTGACACCGCCAGGAAAGCATGCAGGATAGAATTTCACACCTCGGCCTATTATCGATGGCCCTTTACTGCGGCCAACCTTCAGCCCTGCCTCTAGGTGCAATGAGGTGTGAGGATTCCTCCTCCGGCTTTGCCAATAGACGTGGAAGATAGCCTTTGGATGCAGCTTTGAAGGGCCAATAATATACTTCAAAGCATTTCCTGTAACCACTGGGTTTCTGACACATAAGTCCTCCTTTATTGCAGGCTGTACATCCGCCAAAAAAACATTCTGCTCGCCTCAGAGACAGAGTGGAACTTCATGCCAGACTAGACCCGTTTGTAGCTTTCAATCAGTGACTGGTTCCATATGGAAGAGAAGTAGTTTGGGGGTGCCATGCTGAAGACCTCTATATCGGTCCGCTAATACAGGACTAGTAAAAGGCCCAGTGGACCACTTTTTTGGAAAAGTATGATAATTATCTGTACAAAAAAGTTACTGATAATACATTATAAAAACAATTACTTGATATATGTTTTCCAGTTTCTTGAAATACTTTGCAACTTAGTTCTGTGAAAACTGAAATGCCTTATTCATTCCTTTTCCATTTTAGTAGATGCTCTTATCCAGAGCAATTTACAGTAGTGAGTGCATACATTTTCATACTGGTCCCCGCAGGAATCAAACCCACAACCCTATCATTGCAAGCGCCATGCTCTACCAACTGAGCCACATGAGTACTCAATTACTGTATTGCACATTGTTTTTCTTCATGGTGATGGAAAGTCTACGGGTACAAACCTAGATGACCAGCCTATGTACAATACAGTAATGTACATTTACATTGTGGTTTGTAAAGACGGTAAATTAATACTGGACAAAACATTGTAGTTTTACATGTTATTTGATCAAGAAAAATATTGAATTTGATGTGGATGTTTTGTGTCTTTGTCCATTACTTTGCACCTTTTGATGTAAATGTTTGAGGACAGGGTTTTTTTCTTTCTGGATGCCATTAGAATGACAATTGCAGAAAAGGGGACAGGCAACAACTAGTCTGCTAATACTAGTAAAAACAAAAACGTATAAAAAAATATTTTTTTTAATACTTTTTTAGGGGGTGGAGCAGTACCCTCCGCAGCTATGACTAGTTCCAAATGCGCACAAAGGGGAACTGAAAAACGCTAGTCTAATACTCAACATACATTTAAAGAATAAACTTAGCAGTTAGGTATCTGGATATGCCTTAAAACGGAGCGGACAATCAAAAACATGAAAGTAGCCTGTGTCCAAGTCCAATATATTTAATATTCTAGTATTACTCAAATCTGTCCCACAGTCTCTCGAACCAGGTCCAATAGATGCCGCATTCAAGGGCAGACTGTTTCCATAAAACAGTTAATCTAAAGGAAAGTCATTCTAGACTACAGGACAAATAATGAACAAGTCTAGACTGGGTCTGGGACCATACGCATATTAGTGGGCTACTGGTCTCATTGCGCACAAGACATTGATGGATTAGCTGGATTAATTCACCTTTATTTGATCCAAGTGGAACAATCTAGGCAATATAAATGCACCACGTTTCATAAAAGGAGATTGATTTCCCTCCCATTCCCATCATTCTTAAGGTCTACAAATCTTAACCATAGCCTCGTCAAATGAATGCACCTGCTGATGACCGCAAACAATGCATTAAACTGAATGGATAGCCTGGCGAGATTATGTCAAATGAAGTAATGCAACGAAGACTAGAATAGCACATAAAAACTATTTCTTACATACAGTGTTCAGTGTTATCATAAGGCTTGTTTATCTTTGGCTCGCCACTGCTGGATGCTTGTTCCCCTGTTCGGAAGGCGTATTTCCTTTTCCAACGAGACGTTGCTGAAGTCCGATGAGACTGGGAATTATCGGTCTGAAAATATCCATGAGAACCACTTTTAAAAAGTATGTTCGAAATGCCAAATGGGTTGATATTGAAAATAAATTAGTTTGTAGCTATATTCTGTTCAAATTGTCTCCCACGTCCTCTTCTCTCGCCAAAGCCGACCGAAATGAAAGATGTCGAAGTGCAAGGAATGAATTCTCCCGACTGCACAAACCGGGCATCCGACCAATCAATTAAGAGTAAATTTGAATATTCCCACGGCTCAACCAATCGTTTGAAACAGAAGGCGGTAACCACGGTGACGCCGCAAGCGTCTAGGTGAGCACGTTGTTATTTCGCGGAAAAACTTAAAGGGGTATTGCATGGCTTCTGTCAGGGTCTCACTCTACAACAAAGGAGATTAAAATATGTTTAATTTACTCATAGTTGTTCGATTAGCACATGATCGAACACAAATGTAACCTACACCAATAGATACATGGTTTCTGAAATAAGACGTTTTGAGTGTCATCAATTAGGCTACCACAAAAATTAAGCCTCTTCTAAAAGGCTTTCCAGCTGGCTTTAAGGCATCAGCATGCTTCAGTTCAGCTGGCGCCTAGATTTAGCTAGCCAAACCGAACGAGTGTGCTTGCATACTTCGTTAAAAGACCTTAGCTAAAACATTTTTTTTAAAGTTACATTAGTACTGTTTGTCCATTTTGAGATCCTGTTGCCAGTATACACTTCCTCAAAATAGTCAAAATTAATCTAAGATAACTCAAGAAATCTGTCATTAATTTTAAAGTTTTTGCCAAAGAGATCTTAGTGGGGCAATTTTACATCTCAGGGACAGATCAAAATGTACTGGGGGGAGGGGCTGGTCCAACTCAAGGTGTCATAAAAAATTAAGTGTGCCCCCCTCCACAAAGTAAAAAATATTTTTACATGACCCTCCCCTTGTACTGTAAAATAAATGGAACACCCTCCCCCCTCATCAAATTAACTCAAAATAATGTTCACAACCACAAATAACAATAGCTGTGTTTATAAATCGACTTTGTTATTTCAGCATGCTTCTGTGTCACAGTCGATGCCACGCAGGGCTACGGACAGAAAGTTAAGGGTTCGCCAACCACCACAGACGAGCTCCCTCTCCCTGCCTGTTTCATTACACTACAATCAGAACCGGTTGCAGACAATGATCAGCCAGGGGGGAAATCAGATTTTCAACATCTTGATGCCATTTATAATTCTATTTTTCCACCAACAGGTTTCTGTGCCAATATACCCCACAACCAATTTTAAAAACATACCGACTTTGGGCACTTCAATATCATGGTTTGTGTTTAACACCACAATAAATAGACTATGTCAATCTTGACAAAGAGAAAATACATCCTTCCTACCTTGTAGGCTTACCCAGTATAGAAGGCTTGGCTTGACAATCTCCGAAGGTCATTAAACTTTTTGGTGTTTGGTAACAGATGACTCTTTCCATTCATTAATTGGCTTCTGCACAGTTTGGATTGATTGATTGATTTTATTTTTTTAAATAATAATTATATAGAAAATGGTATCGTCTGCGTAGAGGTGGATCCGAGAATCACCAGCAGCAAGAGCGACATCATTGATGTATACAGAGAAAAGAGATGGCCCGAGAATTAAACCCTGTGGCACCTCCATTGAGACTGCCACAGGGTTACATTACATACATTACAGAGATACAGACACATTACAGAGATACAGACACATTACAGAGATAGAGACACATTACAGAGATACATTACAGAGATACAGACACATTACAGAGATACAGACATATTACATAGATACAGACATATTACATAGATACAGACATATTACAGAGATACAGACACATTACAGAGATACAGACACATTACAGAGATACAGACACATTACAGAGATAGAGACACATTACAGAGACACATTACAGAAATACAGACACATTACAGAGATACATTACAGAGATACAGACACATTACAGAGATACAGACATATTACATAGATACAGACATATTACAGAGATACAGACATATTACAGAGATACAGACACATTACAGAGATACAGACACATTACAGAGATACAGACACATTACAGAGATAGAGACACATTACAGAGACACATTACAGAAATACAGACACATTACAGAGATATAGACACATTACAGAGATACATTACAGACATTACAGAGATACAGACACATTACAGAGATACAGACACATTACAGAGATAGAGATTCATTACAGAGAAACATTACATAGATACAGACACATTACAGAGATAGGAACACATTACAGAGATACAGACACATTACAGAGATACAGACATATTACATAGATACAGATACATTACAGAGATACAGACATATTACATAGATACAGACACATACAAAGATACAGACACATTACAGAGATACATTACAAAGATACAGACACATTACAGAGATAGAGACACATTACAGAGATACATTACAGAGACACATTACAGAGATAGAGACACATTACATAGATACAGACATATTACATAGATACAGACACATTACAGAGATACAGACATATTACATAAATACAGACACATTACAAAGATACAGCCACATTACAGAGATACATTACAAAGATACAGACACATTACAGAGATAGAGACACATTACAGAGATACATTACAGAGACACATTACAGAGATAGAGACACATTACAGAGATAGAGACACATTACATAGATACAGACACATTACATAGATACAGACACATTACAGAGATACAGACACATTACAGAGATACAGACACATTACAGAGATAGAGACACATTATAGAGATATAGACACATTATAGAGATATAGACACATTACATAGATACAGACACATTACAGAGATACAGACACATTACATAGATACAGACACATTACATAGATACAGACACATTACAGAGATACAGACACATTAGAGAGATAGACACATTACAGAGATAGAGATACATTACAGAGACACATTACAGAGATAGAGACACATTACAGAGATAGAGACACATTACAGAGATATAGACACATTACAGAGATACATTACAGAGGCACATTACAGAGATAGAGACACATTACAGAGATACAGACACATTACATAGATAGACACATTACAGAGATACAGACACATTAGAGAGATACAGACACATTACAGAGATAGAGATACATTACAGAGACACATTACAGAGATAGAGACACATTACAGAGATACATTACAGAGATACAGACACATTACAGAGATACAGACATATTACATAGATACAGACATATTACAGAGATACAGACATATTACAGAGATACAGACACATTACAGAGATAGAGACACATTACATAGATACAGACACATTACAGAAATACAGACACATTACAGAGATATAGACACATTACAGAGATACATTACAGAGATACATTACAGAGATACAGACACATTACAGAGATAGAGACACATTACAGAGATAGTGACACATTACAGAGATAGAGACACATTACATAGATACAGACACATTACAGAGATACATTACAGAGGCACATTACAGAGATAGAGACACATTACAGAGATAGAGACGCATTACATAGATACAGACACATTACATAGATACAGACACATTACAGAGATACAGACACATTACAGAGATACAGACACATTACAGAGATACAGACACATTACAGAGATACAGACACATTACAGAGATACAGACACATTACAGAGATACAGACGCATTACAGAGATAAAGACGCATTACAGAGATAGAGACGCATTACAGAGATACAGACACATTACAGAGATAGAGACGCATTACAGAGATACAGACACATTACATAGATACAGACACATTACAGAGATACAGACACATTACAGAGATACAGACACATTACAGAGATACAGACACATTACAGAGATACAGACACATTACAGAGATACAGACACATTACAGAGATACAGACGCATTACAGAGATACAGACGCATTACAGAGATACAGACGCATTACAGAGATACAGACGCATTACAGAGATAGAGACGCATTACAGAGATAGAGACGCATTACAGAGATAGAGACGCATTACAGAGATACAGACGCATTACAGAGATACAGACACATTACAGAGATAGAGACACATTACAGAGATACAGACACATTACAGAAATACAGACACATTACAGAGATACAGACACATTACAGAGATACAGACACATTACAGAGATACAGACACATGACAGAGATACAGACACATTACAGAGATACAGACACATTACAGAGATATAGACACATTACAGAGATACAGACACATTACAGAGATAGACACATGACATAGATACAGACACATGACATAGATACAGACACATGACATAGATACAGACACATGACATAGATACAGACATATTACAGAGATAGAGACAAAAAAATTGTAACGGGCTTCCTCCTTCTCCTCATCCGAAGAGGAGTAGCAGGGATTTGACCAAAATGCAGCGGGTTGTGAATACATATTGATTTAATAGACAAAACGGAAAAACACGACAAACACTTGAATAATTACAAAACAAATAAACGAATGTAGACAGACCTGGACACGAACTTACATACAACGTGAAGAACGCATGAACCAGGAAAACAGACTACATAAAACGAACGAACTAACAAAAACCGGAACAGTCCCGTGTGGCGTAACATACAGACACTGACACAGGAGACAATCACCCACAAACAAACAGTGAGAACAACCTACCTTAATATGACTCTCAATTAGAGGAAAACGCAAAACACCTGCCTCTAATTAAGAGCCATACCAGGCAACCCAAAACCAACATAGAAACAGCAAACATAGACTGCCCACCCAAAACTCACGCCCTGACCATCACACACATACAAAACAACAGAAAACAGGTCAGGAACGTGACAAAAATGTTCAACCTTGTACAATTCTTACAAGCTTGTTTGGCTGGTAACTTATTCTTTAGACGTTTGGGGCTGCTGGTGAACCATGATGTGCAGGCATTATCAGTGAAACTGGACTAGCCCACCTGCCAGAGTCTTTAGGGTGTCTATAGCTAGATTTCCATCCAATTGGCAACAGATTTTCATTTGAAGATTCTAAAATCTTCATAAAAACAATAAGCCATTTCAGAATTTCCTTTAGGAAAACTTTGCGCAGGTCAACATGACCGGGAAAAATGTAATTTAATGGACATCCATATGAATTCAGATCCAAAATGGCACAGTCAGCTCCATCAATAAATGAGGGATGTTAACCAAATTAGCCACATTTATGTGTCCTTAAAAACAGCCTATAACAAATTACAAAAACACTATTCCTTGTATTTCGATGAGTAGCACATACACATTTTATAATCAATTTATTTTGGGGGGTTTTAGGCTACTTTCCTAAAACAAGAATTGTCCACCTCATGGTTCAGCTGTCAGAGATTTGAGCACTACATGTATCAGGGCACTGCAATGCAAAGAAAGGCCTATAGGCTTAGGTATCCACTGAATGATATTCATATTTTAATATATACAGTTGAAGTCGGAAGTTTACATACACTTAGGTTGGAGTCATTAAAACTAATTTTTCAACCACTCCACAAATTTCTTGTTAACAAACTATAGTTTTGGAAAGTCGGTTAGGACATCTACTGTGTGCATGACACAAGTAAGTTTTCCAACAATTGTTTACAGACAGATTATTTCACTTATAATTCACTGTATCACAATTCCAGTGGGTCAGAAGTTTTTAATACACGAAGTTGACTGTGCCTTTAAACAGCTTGGAAAATTCCAGAAAATTATGTCATAGCTTTATAAGCTTCTGACAGGCGAATTGACATCATTTGAGTCAATTGGAAGTGTACCTGTGGATGTATGTCAAGTCCTACCTTCAAACGCAGTGCCTCTTGACATCATGTGAAAATCAAAAGAAATCAGCCAAAACCTCAGAATTGTAGACCTCCACAAGTCTGGTTCATCCTTGGGAGCAATTTCCAAACATCTGAAGGTACCACGTTTGTCACGAATACCACCGAAGGTGGCTCCCCTTCCTGGAATCATAAGGAGCGGATTAGTCTGTTCCTTATCGATTCACCTGCGTTTCCGGTGGTGCTGGGGATTCCCTGGCTGGCTATTCACAATCCGAGGATTTTGTGGAAACAGGGAGCTCTCCAAGGGTGGTCTGATGAGTGTTCAGGCAGGTGTTTAGGAGTTTCCATCGGTGCGACAACGGTGGAGAGTCCAGACCAGGTTTCCACCGTGCGCATTCCTGCTGAGTATGCCGATTTGGCTATCGCCTTCAGTAAAAAGAAGGCGACCCTATTACCACCTCATCGACAGGGGGATTGCGTGATAAACCTCCAGGTAAACGCTGCACTCCCCAGGAGTCACGTGTATCCTTTGTCCCAGGAGGAGACGTTGGCTATGGAGACATATGTCACGGAAGCCCTGGGACAGGGGTACATTCGGCCCTCCATGTCACCCGTCTCCTCAAGTTTCTTTTTCGTGAAGAAAAAGGATGGTGGTTTACGTCCGTGTATTGATTATCGAGGTCTAAATTCCATCACGGTGGGTTTCAGTTATCCACTACCTCTCATCGCTACGGCGGTGGAATCATTTCACGGGGCGCGATTCTTCACGAAACTGGACCTCAGGAGCGCGTATAATCTGGTGCGTATTCGGGAGGGAGATGAGTGGAAAACCGCGTTTAGTACCACATCTGGCCATTATGAGTACCTCGTCATGCCGTACGGGTTAAAGAATGCTCCAGCCATCTTTCAATCCTTTGTTGATGAGATTCTCAGAGACCTGGACGGACAGGGTGTAGTGGTGTATATTGGCGACATCATGATTTACTCCACTACACGTGCCGCGCATGTGTCTCTGGTACGCAAGGTTCTTGGGCGATTGCTGGAGCATGACTTGTACGTGAAGGCGGAGAAATGTGAGTTTTCCAAACGAGCCGTTTCCTTCCTGGGTTATCGCATTTCCACCTCGGGGGTGGTAATGGAGGGTGACCACGTCAAGGCCGTGCGTAATTGGCCGACTCCGACCACGGTAAAGGAGGTGCAGCGGTTTTTAGGGTTTGCCAATTACTACCGGAGGTTTATCAGGGGCTTTGGTCAGGTAGCGGCTCCTATTACCTCACTGCTGAAGGGGGGGCCGGTGCGTTTGCAGTGGTCAGCAGAGGCGGACGGAGCTTTCCGTCGTTTGAAGGCGCTGTTCACCGATGCGCCAGTGTTGGCGCATCCGGACCCTTCTTTGGCATTCATCGTAGAGGTGGACGCATCCGAGGCTGGGGTTGGAGCGGTGCTCTCACAGCGCTCGGGTACGCCACCGAAGCTCCGCCCCTGTGCTTTTTTTTCAAAGAAGCTCGGGCCAGCGCAGCGGAATTATGATGTGGGAGATAGGGAGCTGTTGGCCATGGTGAAGGGCCTGAAGGTGTGGAGACACTGGCTTGAGGGGGGTAAGCACCCTTTCCTCATCTGGACTGACCACCGTAACCTGGAGTATATCCGATCAGCTAGGAGACTGAATCCTCGTCAGGCAAGGTGGGCCATGTACTTCACCCGATTTCGTTTTACGATCTCGTATCGACCAGGTTCCCTCAATACTAAGGCCGACGCGCTGTCCCGCCTATATGACACTGATGACCGGTCCATCGATCCTACTCCCATCATTCCGGCTGCCAAGCTGGTAGCACCGGTAGTATGGGAGGTGGACGCGGACATCGAGCGGGCACTAAGGGAGGAACCTGCGCCTCCACAGTGCCCGGAGGGTCGTAGGTACGTGCCGCTCGCTGTTCGTGATCAATTGATTCGGTGGGCTCATAGTCTACCCTCGTCAGGTCACCCGGGTATTTCGAGGACGGTGCGAGGTCTTAGAGGGAAGTACTGGTGGCCTACCTTGTTGAGAGATGTGCACTTCTATGTCTCCTCCTGTTCGGTGTGCGCCCAGAGTAAGGCTCCTAGGCACTTGCCACGGGGGAAATTACAACCCCTCCCCGTTCCACAACGGTCGTGGTCCCATCTATCGGTGGATTTTCTTACGGATCTTCCCCTGTCGTTGTGGATCGGTTCTCGAAGTCCTGCCGTCTTATCCCTTTGCCCGGTCTCCCTACGGCCCTACAGACTGTGGAGGCACTGTTCACCCATGTCTTCCGGCACTACAGGGTGCCCGAGGATATCGTTTCTGATCGGGGTCCCCAGTTTACGTCACGAGTATGGAAGGCGTTTATGGAGCGTCTGGGGGTCTCGGTCAGCCTGACCTCGGGGTATCACCCGGAGAGTAATGGGCAGGTGGAAAGAGTGAACCAGGAGGTGGGTAGGTTTCTGAGGTCGTATTGCCAGGACCGGCCAGGGGAGTGGGCGAAATCCCCTGGGCTGAAATGGCCCAGAACTCACTAAGCCACTCCTCTACCAACATGTCACCGTTTGAGTGTGTGTTAGGGTACCAGCCGATCCTGGCACCATGGCATCTTAGCCAGACTGAGGCTCCTGCGGTGGAGGAGTGGGTGCAGCGCTCTAAGGAGACCTGGAAAGCCGTCCAGGAGTCATTGCGTCAGGCGAGTGGACGGCAGAAGAGGAGCGCTGAGGTCCCTCCGCCCCCTCTGGGCATTGAGGGGTCCCCGGCGTACACGATACGGGCCATTCTGGACTCGAGACGCCGGGTGAGGGGCCTGCAGTACCTCGTGGACTGGGAGGGGTACGGGTCGGAGGAGAGGTGCTGGGTCCCGGTGGGGGATACATTGGATCCCACTATGCTAAGGGAGTTTCATCGCCTCCATCCGGATCGCCCTGCGCCTCGCCCCCCGGGTCGTCCCCGAGGCCGGTGTCGGCGCACTGCAGGAGCCGCGCGTCAGGGGGGGGGGGGGGGGGGGTACTGTCACGAATACCACCGAAGGTGGCTCCCCTTCCTGTTCGGGTGGCGCTCGGCGGTCGTCGTCGCCGGTCTACTAGCTGCCACCGATCCCTTTTTCCTTTTCGTTTGTTTTTGTCTAATTGTTTTCACCTGTTCCTTGTTGGGGTTTTGGGATGGGTGTTATTTAAGTTTGTTTAGCCCGCTGGTGTTTGTGCGGGCTTGTTGTTATTTGACGTATGTGGTGTTTGTGTTCTTTTGGGTTTTCGCTGTCCGGTATTTTTAGTAACTATGGTTTTGGGTTTGTTGCACCTGTGTTTTGGGCTTCACCCATGTTTGTAACTGGTTACTTTACGAAAGGACATTAAAGCGTTTTTCCCGTCAACCTTCTGCTCTCTGCGTCTGACTCCACACCCATCACTCTCCAGACGTTACAACGTTCATCTGTACAAACAATTGTACGCAAGTATAAACACCATGGGACCACGCAGCCGTCATACCGCTCAGGAAGGAGACGCGTTGGCACGGGGGTGGCATGGGGGTGGCAGCATCATGTTGTGGGGGTGCTTTGCTGCAGGAGGGACTGGTGCACTTCACAAAATAGATGCCATTATGAGGATGGAAAATGATGTGGATATATTGAAGCAACATCTCAAGACATCAGTCAGGAAGTTAAAGCTTGGTCGCAAATGGGTCTTCCAAATGGACAATGACCCCAAGCATACTTACAAAGTTGTGGCAAAATGGCTTAAGGACAACAAAGTCAAGGTATTGGAGTGGTCATCACAAAGACCTGACCTCAAATCCATAGACAAGTTGTGGGCAGAACTGAAAAAGCGTGTGCGAGCAAGGAGGCCTACAAAACCTGACTCAGTTACACCAGCTCTGTCAGGAGGAATGGGCCAAAATTCACCCAACTTATTATGGGAAGCTGCAAGGCTACCCGTAACGTTTGACCCAAGTTAAACTATTTAAATGCAATGCTACCAAATACTAATTGAGTGTATGTAAACTTTTGACTCACTGGGAATGTGATGAAATAAATAAAAGCTGAAATAAATCATTCTCTCTACTATTATTCTGACATTTCACATTCTTAAAATAAATTGGTGATCCTAACTGACCTAAGAAAGGGAATTTTTACTAGGATTAAATGTCAGGAATTGTGAAAAACTGAGTTTAAATGTATTTGGCTATGGTGTGTTTAAACTTCCGACTTCAATTGTATATATTGTATATATATATATATATAGACTATATAAATGAAGAGAAGCTTAGGGCTAACCCCAGAGAGATAGAGATATGCCCGTGGCATGCTACAACACCAATATGCATTTCTTTATGTCAGATGGCTACTGTGTCTGCTACACAGATATAGACCTACAGAAGGAAGGTAATTCGTACATTTTCTATCAGAATATCTTGTATAAAGATAAGCATTATTTTGTTAGATTATAGGAGTAATTCTGGTAGGGTTGAAACAGACTTCCTCACCTGAAGTTCAACTGTCAGTGTCAGTTGGAGCGCCGGGGCGCACTGCATTCATATCATAGGCCTGCAGTAGCTAAAGCTTAATAATAGCCACACCATACCAAACCTTCACAAACGTTTATACACTTTATTAGGGTAATATAAAAAGTAAGTCAAGCCATTATTTATAGGGAAAAAACAGAAGCAGAAGAGCGAATGTAAACCAGGGAAAAAACACGCTACAATCCATAATGTTGACCAATCACCAGCTAAGGGGCGTAGACTTCGGCTCCGATCTTCGACTTCCCTCTCGATTGTTTTTGTGCCTGAAAAAAAAAAACACTCACTGAAGTCCTAAACGAACAAAAGCATCACAAAATGTTGCGTAATATATGCATGAACTCTACCGAACTGTTTAGGCTGGGAAGAAGGCGGACGACTTTATTTAGTACACTTCGAAAGGGCATTAAAATAAATCTGAGCTCAAAATATAAGATTTACTGCAGGTAGGCTGGCCTACATAGATAGTATTGTAATATGTGGAATGGGAGCTTTAACTAAACAGTAAACTTCAAGCTTACACACCTGAATGGGAATTGAAGTCAGACGTCTGTCAACCTTTCCATCGCAAATTATAATTTCATCAGCAATATGGCCTTACAGCAGACACAGCTTTCATTCAAAATACAGTCTCCATGGTAACTATTGATAGCTGCTTGTTATGGCTTGTTGCTAGAAAATGATTACTTTCTGATGGTGCGAGGGCTCGACCCCCCCCCCCCCCCCCCTCTGCTAGATAGAGGTACATTGAATCCTTTTTGTCTGACAGAATTACAGCTCAATTTGAATTTCTCCATCTCGTCATACAGAACTCCACTTCATGCTATCAGAAAATGTGTGAACCCTTGCCGGCGTGCATGTGTGTGCATGTGTGTGCATGTGTTTGAGCTTGACTGAATTGAGCATCAGCTCAAAATGCACCACAGGCCAATCATAAACAGATTGGATTGGATTGTTCACGAGGTCGTTGAGTTCAGCCTGAAGTGCCTCAATCTTTTATACATGTATTTTATTATACCTGCAAAAGGTTTGAGTGCTGTATTCTTTGTCTGGTATGTTGTGTATGTAGGGATGGTTTCAAGGTTGTGTGATAACTAATTGACTGTAACTGTATTGGCGATTCCAAATGAAATACCACTGGCACAAGCCAAATTGCTCCTACAGTAATTGTAGGATGAACATTTTAGATTGTTCACATCGGGGCTACATGGGGCTATATTTATTGCAAGCAGTATTTCCAAGCATATATAGTATTTGCAAGCTTTATCTGGGTAGTTGTCTTTCATCTCTAATGTTTATGTCTAATGGCAACACAGCAGGGGCTGTCTGCCTGAGGGATCTAGGGTGTACCTGTGTGTGTGTGTGTGTGTGTGTGTGTGTGTGTGTGTGTGTGTGTGTGTGTGTGTGTGTGTGTGTGTGTGTGTGTGTGTGTGTGTGTGTGTGTGTGTGTGTGTGTGTGTGTGTGTGTGTGTGTGCGCGTGTGTGTGCGCGCGTGTGCGTGCACGTGTTTGTGTGCGTATGTGTGTGTGCATGTGTGTATGTGCGTGCATGCGTGTGTATGTGCGTGTTTGTGTGAGTAAGTGTGTGCATGTTTGTGTGCATGTGTGTGCGTGTCCAGGCCAATGCTCCTGCAGCTCATACTGTGCTCTGCTCTCAGAAGGGACTCTACTCCCACTGGCTGGCTTTTAGGGTAAAACAGCTGCACCCATCTCTGCCCTTAAGCTTCCTACCCCCTACCCCGCCATCCTGCATCTGTGACCTCATTTCCTATTTACGCAGACATGCAGAAACACCTCATGACCACATCATCATTTCATTTGCAGTTGCTCAATTAGCCTTCAAACAGCCCTGTCATTTTATCCACATATTAAGCACATCACAGTTCACTCTGTAGCACAGATAGGCTTACTGCTCACCTCAGTGAATATCTCTAACGCCGTGTGAGCCAATAAACACCTTAAAAAAGACATACTTAAAATCTGAACTTTAATTGTGCCCTAAAGTAAATTTGACAGCTGTGTTCTTTAAGAAAAGGAAATTGGACCCTCATTATGCACAATGTCATATAAATTACCATTTGAAACCTACATGTACAGCTGCTTTCATGAAGAATATTGAAATATGTTTTGACAATACCCCTGAGTGCCATTCTTCAATTTTAAAAAGGGCTTCCAATGGCAAATGAGGTTACCATGCCAACCCTGGTTCTATATGATATACAATACATGGAGAAATGTTATCCTAGTAACTGTTGTTGCTGCCAGCCTTACACAATGCCAAACACACTAATTAATTTATAAATAAGCGGATTGATCAAAGGGAAATGACTTTGATCCCCTTGAGCTTGTGACAGCAGAATAATTTGGAAAAGGGTCCCTCCACTTTTAGTCTATCAGGACTCCTTACGCAAAATGAAAAAATGCTTTTAGGCTTACTTCACTTGTGTTAAACCACCATTTACAGTTGTTACTGACAATACTGCAAGTGTTGGTTGTCAATCATAGACAGGGAACAATACACCCTGATTGTAATAGATTCTCCGGGTCAGTCTTTTTTCTATAGACATACAGTAAGAATACCCTTGCATAATAGAATTAGTGTAGACATAGAACATTTACTCTTTGGATGCATTTTAAAATCCTTCCTTTGAATCAATCCATGTGGAATTTTCCTCTTCAGTTTTCTTTTTTCAATGATCTCCTAAATTTGATGTTTCATTACAAAATAATGACTTTCCAAAGCAGAACAACGTTCATTTATCAACTAAGCACAACCAGCAAGGGAGAGCATTAAGTGAATTTCAACAGTCAAACTCACAGAGCAGTCACTCATCTGAACGTGTGTTTAAATTTACATTACATTCTCAAACAGACTTTTGCAGCATGTTAATTACCCCCTTTCACTCAAAAAATATTCTGCTACGGTATGTCAACATGTTTACAATACTGTGTCTATTTCCATGTTATTTTGGCAAACTCCAGTTATTCTTCCTAATGTAAATCATATGTTTTTCTATAGTTTACAAAAAAAATGAAGGGACACATTTTCTGATAGCATGAAGTGGAACTGCACAAAGAGATTGAGAAATTCAAATTGAGATGTATTTCTGTCAGACAAAAAGGGTTCAATGTACCTCTAGCTAGATTTAACACACACACACACACACACACACACACACACACACACACACACACACACACACACACACACACACACACACACACACACACACACACACACACACACACACACACACACACACACACACACACACACACACACACACACACACACACACACACACACACACACACACACACACACACACACACAGCTGAAATGGTCTATATAAAAAGACAATTCGGTTTTAAATTAATGCTTGAAAAAGCGGTGAAAAATCAACATCTTGTTAATATTCTTGTTTTATCCCCGAAAAGAGAAACAACAAGAAGAGAGACTGAGATAATTTTTTATCCGGGAAGCCGCTTAGCAAAAACAATAGCATATCCAAGGGGACATACTGAGTGATGCAAATATGGATACATTTTGTCTGGGAAATACAGTATAACAAAGAGAAACAACATGCGAAAGCTGCCTGTGCAATCTGTGAAAGTATTTTAGGGAATGCAGGAAAAATGAAATTATAGATTGAAAACCATCCACGTGATTACTTTTACCCTGAAAGGCTGAGACAGATGTCTTTGTGCTTATATTAATCAATCAAAACATGATGATAATCTAATCACTGCATTACCATGTCAGATTTCCACATTCAAAAATGGGTGTTATAAAAGCGTATATGAATATAAACCAAGCCAGGATCCTAATCTGGCATTTTTGTCAATTCTGGTTATAATGGTGCTCAAATATATATAAAAAAAACATATTTATTTCATACAGCAGACAAGATCTGCTTGGTTTGAATAATCAACATGATAAAGTATGTTTACAGACTTTTGTTTAGACTCAGGCCTATTCACTGACAGATGTTCTCAAAATATTAACCAAGCCCCCCTGTGCTCTCCCAACTCCCATATAGTTACATCCTATCTCAGCCATGCCATTTGGCTGCTGCCCTGGACTCTTCCACTTCCGCTAGCTGTCTGTCACCGCTGAGGATGTCAGGCAGGCCCTCCCTCTACCGAGTGTCCTCATCAGAGCAGAATGAACCTGGCGCTGACACTAATAAAGAATACCATCTGTGCCTGGCAGGCGGAAGGAAAGAGGCGAATGAACCAATGAACTTCTCTGTAGCATCTCCTCTCTCACCACATGTCACTGGCTCCCCTCAGCTCTGTCATGATGAAAGGGGAAGAGTGCAGGGGTAATTCAATTCCAGCAGGGGTCAGGGGCGACCCCGGTAGAACTATCTGTAAAAGGGTCAGGAGAGACATTATGACTGTGAGATTCAGAGACTAATGGGGGAAGAAGCATTATCTTCAAATTGCGCCTTCTCTCAGACCATCACATCCAGTTCAATAACCTATGGGGAGGAAGACAATAGCCCCTAGTCTCAGGTAGTGGAGAGGTGAAGTTGTATTATAGCCTACATTATCTCTGAGAGAAGACTTCTATACATTATAAATGACTTAAATGTAAATATAAACATACACAAATACGAGGTCTACATGTGTGTCCATGGTGCCTCTTATTTATTTTCTGTCTTCTTGAGAATCCACTTTCAGCTTAAAATAAAAAATAATTATCTCACATGGATTTGGGATCATATGAGAATATGATTATTTCATAATGTATATTGCCACCTGCTGGCTGACATTGCCTCTCATAAAATCCTATTGCACTCCACAATGACAGTTTTAGAACATTACACATCTTGAATACCGTCTGATTGGAGTGTGGACCAATGGGTGTGGAAAGAATGATCAGAGTTGTATTTATTGTTGAAGAGTCTGAGGATGCACGGTGTTGCAATTGTGATGGGAATCCCGTTCCAGAGTTCCCTGAGTGAGAGTCAAATTAGGAAAGATCAGGGCTGTCGAGAAGGTCTCCTATGCAGAGGCAGTGAAAATTGGCGAAGCAGCGAGTAGAGATGATGAATGCAGTGGATGGCCAACAGTCTGTGGATGTCAGTCAGTTGAGAAATCTAATTGTGAAGGTTGATTTTGTTGCGTTTATTGCGCAGGTGATAATTGCACAGGTCAAACTTACAAAACATCTAAGGAACTGGAAATCAGTGTAAAAGCGGCTGAAATATTCTTGGATCCCCAGGATTTTCACAGCTGAAACATTGCAGGGAATACTGTCTAACTCACCGACAGCGTCATTGCATTTTGGTACACAAGAATTACATTCATTTCAAAAGAAACGCTGCGTTTGCCTTGCAGCATTGCATTCGGTGTGGTGCAAACGTTGGATTTATCGAACATATGCGTCAAACTGTATGCATAGATGGCTTGACAGAAATGGTATCAGAAGGTGTATGTTGAACTTTTGTTGCATACATTTCCAGATTATGCTGCATACTATTTTGCCAGATTATGCTGCATACTATTTTGCACAAAAACACCACACTGAACGCCTGCAACTGCCTCTGCAACGGTACAAGGCAAACGCAGCGTTTCATTGGAAATAAACGTAATTTTGGTGTACCCAAAACGCAGACACTATTGGTGTGTTCGAAGCGTCAGGCCCCAGAGCTTGTGTAGGGATCTGAGTACATTTGACGAAGTAGAGTAGTTTACTTTTTTTCGTTAAAGTATCTACGTTTTTACCCCACCCAGTAGGTTGCGGCAATACACCTTTTGGGATATAGTCCGCCAATAAAACCTTGAAAAAGAAGAAGGTCCCTCCCCGTTTCGTTTGATCTGTTTGCTTGGTCAGTGCTATCACAACTAGAACAATGAGACAGATATTTCACTGGACGTATAAATGTGAAGCATCCGCATGGCGTTTCCAATCACTACCAAATATGGCAGTGAGAGGAAGCCCATTGGCCAGCAGTGGAAGAAGATGGAACGAGATGGATTTTGGCCGACATTCTGCAAATGTTCTAATTAATGACACATTTGATCTCAGTACAGTTTTCTGTTCCCAAAACTATGATCTGTTTCGAACAGAGTGGATAATGTTTTGTAGACTTTACCCTTTGCCAAAGAAAAAAAATGCGTTGTATGTTTTGTAGACTTTACCCTTTGCCAAAGAAAAAAAAATGCGTTGTTTAGAAGGAGTGCAAATGCGAATTGAGTTATTGCACACGCGCACAGAGTAGGCGTTCCCTAACGGAAATATGCAAATGTTTGCTAGAACGCGCCAATAGGATCTCGCTATCTCGTGCATGGCTCTGATCACCTCCTTGTTTGTTCTGCCCACTATGACTCACTTGTTCCCCATTGGAAACGACTATCTTAGTTATACAAATCTTTGGTGCTATCGGTTCTTAACCGGTTTCCGTTGCCTGACGTAATGAGTACACCACAGGAGGACTACAAGCACGGGTCTGTGAAGTAAGATATTATCTGAGTGTATTCGAGAAAGTTTACGAGTCCGTTTAAGTTAAATAAATGTCTGGCACGTAATTGAATCAGGTCTTAGCTGCCATTAGCTAGGGTGGCTAGGGAAAAGTTAGCTGTTGTAGTACATTCTTCAATGGGAATATATGGCCTAGTCCTAGCACTATAAGTTTCTCATAACCAATGATTATTGGGCAGATATTGTGAGAATTGGGTCATCCTAAGTACGTATCGTAGCCTAAATAATACATATGTAACTATCGATTGTGTAAATGCAAATGTCATAGAGCTGCAGCACGTTGAATGTAATGACATATCATACATTATTACAAATGTAGAACTATTTGTATTATGAGTCATATTGGAAAAGGCGGGGCCTCGTTTTGTTTGAAATGACCAATGAGCTCGCGCCCCATAGGTAAATAACAGGCGTAGGTAAACAGAATACGTGCTCCAGCTACATTGTTACAATATTCTCCACATGGAATCGTTCCACATCCCAAAATATACATACGTAAGCTACAATGGCGTGTAGTAAGTCTTCCGTTTTAGACCATCGTTTTGCCAATTATGCATGTGATTTTGAAGAGAACGTGGCCAGAGTGGTTCAATAACATTTTATCTTTAGCCTATGACACGACGTACCATTTTATTTGATGGTTATCTACTGTTTTAAGGCCAGGAACGACGAGTTAAAGTGTTATTTCTGATGCGAATGAGTAGTATGTTTCTGTGCCATTTGACTATATTCTTCAGAGTATATTTGTAACATGACTCTTCTCTGGGTATGCCACATTTATGTATCCTAGGTAGTGACAGCAATATGGAGGAAGTAATGAGCAGGCTGCAGACCCTGAACCCAGATCAGCTACGACAGGAGATTATTGGGGCAGGGCTGAAGTGTGGCCCCCTTACCAACACTACAAGAGCCATCTTTGAGAGGAAGCTGGCCAGATCCCTCCTGGAGAGCCAGGGAGGGGATGGAGGGGTGTCTGGTGGAGGTAGCTCATCCAATGCAGAGTCTAATAGACCCTTAACACATACAGTAGAAGCAGACCACAGCCTGGAACTCAAATCACCAGCAGAGGAGTGCAAAGAGACAGAGGAATTGGATGAACCAGAATCTCCCCTTGTTTACTATGGTGTATGTCCTCATTGGGAGGAGTCAGTGGTCACTGATGGTAAGACCTCTTTTTATCCTATGAATAGTGCAAGATAGAGATTGTCTCTGAGTTCAATGTGTGGTGAATGACTATGTTTTCCCCACCAGACAAAGTCCATGTATATGTGGACAGGAAGAAGGCTCTGAGAGCCATGATGACAATGAAAGAGTCCAGGTTTAAGTCCTTCTCAACACGAGAGGAAGCTGAGAAATTCTCAAAAGGCATCAATGAACATAACCCAGCTGTAGCCAGCACAGCTGCACCAGACGGGCCCCAGGGAGTGCTGCAACCTGTAGTCCACACAGGTGTGTCTGCTTCATAGCATAGCTTTATCTAATATAGAGCCACTATATAGATAGAAAGCTAGATGGATCATTCACCTCTTTTGTGTCATATAAAATTAGCAAGAAAAAGGTTGACCAGCATGCATACAATGTCCTCCCAGGAAGCCCTACCGCATCAGGGACTTCACCTGTGAACCTGGAGAGGGCTAATGAATTCCGCAGCCCCCGCACCCAGGACCTGACAGCCAAGCTGAGAAAGGCAGTAGAGAAGGGGGACAAGGAAGCCTTCAGCAAACTGGTCTGGGCCAACCCACGCTACCTTATCGGATCTGGAGACAACCCCACCATCGTGCATGTATGCATTTGAGATAATTATTGTTTCTGTCCTTTCCATGGGAGCAGAATGGTGCTTCACATTCTCTGGTGTGGAATAACTCTGTATTCCTGATTTATAGGAAGGATGCCATTATAACGTCCTGCATGTGGCGGCCAAAGAGAACCAGTCAGGGATGGTCCAGCTCCTCCTGGACATCCTGGAGAGCCCAGACTTCATGAGACTCATGTATCCCGATGACCAGGAGGCCATGTTACACCAACGCATCCGCTACCTCGTTGACCTGTACCTCAACACACCTGACAAAGCAGTGAGAACTTGCAGTATATGAACCGTAACAGTATAATACAATGGTGGTCGGTAGTCTGCACAATGCACACAGACATTATAGTGTGTTAGCGTTAAAGTGTGTACGTAAGGTATTCATGAGATGTACTGAATGTGTGTGATGTCCCTGCAGAGCAATGAAACTCCTCTTCACTTTGCCTGTAAGTTTGGCTGTCCAGACGTGGTCAACGTGCTGTGTTCTCATCCGGCCACTGATAAACACAGGCAGAACAAGTACAACCAGAAGCCCTCTACTGTAAGCCACATTACAGCTATGAAGAACCACTTAATTTGCACTAAAACCCGTCTCTTAGTAAAGCATTCCATTTCTGTTCAGTAAGGTGTATTGTCCCCTGAATGTCATGCCAGAAAAGAGACGCTTTAGAGGACTAAATACTTGACTTTATAAATGCCTTTACAGGTGATATGTGAGAGGAAAAACAAAACCCCTGACATAAAGAAGAAGATCAAGGAATATTTGGAGGGTACGTTTAGATGGTTGCCAATGCTGGCTATAAAACCTTTTTGTATGTGCAAATGCCAACTTGTGAACACATTGCTAACTTTGACCCTTTTCTGACAGAACGGTGCTATGTTCCCTTGCTGAGGGATACAGACAACAGCTTCCAGCCTGTGATTGGTTTGCCATGGTCTCCAAGCCCACTGGAGGTGGATTTTCATTCGCTGGGATCAGGAGTGGCTGGGAGTCCCATAGACCCAGTCATGACTGTGAGAGCGTATGTGGGTCCCCTTAGTCCTTCAAAGGTAATCTCAATACCTTGGAGTATTGTACAATGAAATAATCCATCTATAGAGGCTCAGGCCTTTGTCTCTAAACCCATTTTCTGTTTCGGTCTTCCAGGCAGATGAGTTCCATAGACTATGGAGAACTCCACCCAGGGATCGAGCAGAGTATTTCCACCGAATTCTCAAATCCGACCCTGACAGGGGTGCAGAGCGTGTGGGGAGGTGAGTGAATGAACAGTGGACCTGTGACCTTTATTAAAGGTCAAATGCAGCTGTTTTTATCTCGATATTAAATCATTTCTGGGTAACAATGAAGTACCTTACTGTAATTGTTTTGAATTAAAATGGTTCCACCATCACACCAAAACAGGTTGAAATTTCAGGGGGTCTTTTCAAACAGCTCTTACACTAAAAGGGCATTATCATAATTTTCATAATATTGTTCCAACCGTATAGTGTGGAAATACACTGAGTGCACAAAACATTAGGACCAGCTCATTCCATGATATAGACTGACCAGGTGAATCCAGGTGAAAGCTATGATCCCTAATTGATGTCACTTGTTACATCAACTTCAATCAGGGGAGGGGAGAACACAAGTTAAAGGATTTTTAAGCCTCAAAATAATTGAGACATGGATTGTGTATGTGGGTGAATGGGCAAGACAAAAGATTTTGAAGTGCCTTTGAACAGGGTATGAGGTGCCAGGCACACCGGTTTGAGTGTGTCAAGAACTGCAACGCTGCTGGGTTTATCACGCTCAACAGTTTCTTGTGTGTATCAAAAATGGTCCACTGCACAAAGGACATCCAGCCAACTTGACACAACTTTGGGAAGCATTGGAGTCAACATGGGCCAGCATCCCTGTGGAACACTTTTGACACGAGTCCATGCCCTGACGAATTGAGGCTGTACTGATGGCAAAAGGGCGTGCAACTCAATATTAGGAAGGTGTTCCTAATGTTTTGTACACTCAGTGTATATGTAAAGCATAGGCAAATATAGTTTTTGACTGCAGTGAGCTTTTAATAGGCTAAACTCTAAGGAAACAAACAAGCAACATTTTATCAAGTAACCATAAACATGCTGACGATCGATGAATGTCATGTCAAGGAAAAATGTAATGGCTACATGGCTACAGTTGGCATATTTTCTGATCGATCTGATCTCTCAACAGGGAGATTGCACATGGCATGGGGCATCCTTGGGCAGAGTACTGGGACTTCCTTCAGAGCTTCACTGACCTGTCTACAGAGGAGGGACTGAAGAGGCTGGAAGAGTATCTGGATAGGAAGGACCGAAGTGAGCTTCCCCGAGAAGAATATGGGAGGACAGAGGAGACCGGTGGTGGATTTAAAACATCAACACCCTCCAAAGGTAAGCACTTTCATAGAAAATCTACAATCTTACAAACATGTTATAACATATTATTTCATGCTTGAAATTATACAGGGGAATCCCAAATCTCAAATCTCATCCCAATCCCAATCTAATCTCAAATTCATGTGTTTGCCGTCATTTCAGAAGAGCAGAAAAACCACCAGAGCAATGCCCCGTCTAACCACATCCTGAATGACAAGAACTCAGCACCAGTGGAGAACAGTTCCCAGTCACCTGTGTGTAACCTCCTGCCAGAGTTTGAGAAAGCCAGTCTAAAGGTAGCCTCTGGCACTGTGGAGGACCCAGAGAAGGCATGTCTGGCTCCCTCTGTACCTTGGAGAGAAGGCCTGGACCTGGGGGACGGTAGCTTCTGGAGGACTTGGGAGAGGAGTCAGGGGAAGAGGCAGGCGGAGGAGCTCTCTAACCCTAGCTCTGAGGAGTATCTGACTGCAGACGAGGGCTCAGACTCAGAGGGCCCAGATGGTCCCAGAGATGGGGGAAACAGGAGGAGAGACTCAGGATCCTCTAGCGCATCTTACAAATCAACGGAAGGAGACACCGCTAAAGACACAATTCTGATGACGGTCACCCCTACAAGACGAAGACAGGAACTGTTTATGGATGGGTAAGTCTTTGTTTATTTACTGTACATCAGTCAACCTGTAAAAATGATCTGTTGCAATTTAAACTCGCACAACAAATGTTTCTTTGTAACCCAATGGAAATGCTAACCAATGTTCTTTGACTGTTTCTTGCAGGGAATTCCCCACCAAGTTGGACAGTGAGGTCCTGTCTGCAATGAATAACATGGAGATCGACCTTGAGAGATACCCCTGCATTACTAAGTGGAAGAACACCATTCTGGCCTATCCCTCTTCACAAAGGCTAAGGTGAGCTAGATACCTATTCTGTTTCTTTATGCTGTGTCAGCAGACATACAGTTGAAGTCGGAAGTTTACATAAATCTTAGCCAAATACATTCTAACTCAGTTTTTCATAATTCCTGACATTTAATCCTACTAAAAGTTCCCTGTTTTAGGTCAGTTAGGATCACCACTTTATTTTAAGAATGTGAAATGTCAGAATAATACTAGAGAGAATGATTTATTTCAGCTTTTATTTCTTTCATCACATTCCTAGTGGGTCAGAAGTTAACATACACTCAATTAGTATTTGGTAGCATTGCCTTTAAATTGTTTATCTTGGGTCAAACGTTTCGGGTAGGCTTCCACAAGCTTCCCACAAGAAGTTGGGTGAATTTTGGTCCATTCCTCCTGACAGAGCTTGTGTAACCGAGTCAGGTTTGTAGGCCTTCTTGCTCGCACATGCTTTTTCAGTTCTACCCACAAATTTTCTATAGGATTTAGGTCAGGGTTTTGTGATGGCCACTCCAATACCTTGACGTTGTTGTCCTTAAGCCATTTTGCCACAACTTTGGAAGTATGCTTGGGGTCATTGTCCATTTGGAAGACCCATTTGCGACCAAGCTATAACTTCCTGACTGATGTCTTGAGATGTTGCTTCAATATATCCACATAATTTTCCATCCTCATGATGCCATCTATTTTGTGAAGTGCACCAGTCCCTCCTGCAGCAAAGCACCCCCACAACATGATGCTGCCACCCCCGTGCTTCACGGTTGGGATGGTGTTCTTCGGCTTGCACGCCTCCCCCTTTTTCCTCTAAACATAACGATGGTCATTATGGCCAAACAGCTTTATTTTTGTTTCATCAGACCAGAGGATATTTCGTTGTCCCCATGTGCAGTTGCAAACCATAGTCTGGCTTTTTTTATGGTGGTTTTGGAGCAGTGGCTTCTTCCTTGCTGAGCGGCCTTTCAGGTTATGTCGATATAGGACTCGTTTTACTGTGGATATAGATACTTTTGTACCTGTTTCCTCCAGCATCTTCACAAGGTCCTTTGCTGTTGTTCTGGGATTGATTTGCACTTTTCGCACCACAGTACGTTCATCTCTAGGAGACAGAACGCGTCTCCTTCCTGAGCGGTATGACGGCTGCGTGGTCCCATGGTGTTTATACTTGCGAATATGTTACCTTCAGGCGTTTGGAAATTGCTCCCAAGGATGAACCAGACTTGTGGAGGTCTATAATTCGGAGGTCTTGGGTTATTTCTTTAGAGTTTCTCATGTCAAGCAAAGAGGCGAGTTTGAAGGTAGGCCTTGAAATACATCCACAGGTACACCTCCAATTGACTCAAATTATGTTAATTAGCCTGTCAGAAGCTTATAAAGCCATGAGATCATTTTCTGGAATTTGCGAAGCTGTTTAAAGGCACAGTCAACTTAGTGTATGTAAACTTCTGACCCACTGGAATTGTGATAGTGAAATAATCTCTGTAAACAATTGTTGGAAAAATTACTTGTCATGCACAAAGTAGATGTCCTAACCGACTTGCCAAAACTATAGTTTGTTAACAAGAAATATGTGGAGTTTTAATGACTCCAACCTATGTGTATGTAAACTTCCGACTTCAACTGTATCTCGTCTTCAATACTCTTGAGCGGTATACTTTATGGAGTTAACTTGTCTTAATATTCTGTAATTTTCTATTTTGTAGAAAGATGCGCTTGAAATGGGCATGGTCTAATTGATTTAACAAAAGAAAAAACATATTGTAGTTTAGCAAAGAAAAAAAAAAAGAACCATAAAATCAAATGTTAGTTTCTGGCTAACTCATTGATCCTGCTTTGTTGTATACCCCTCAGGTGGTTAATGCTGCTGTTTTGTATTTCCAGCTGGCCAAGCCCAAAGAGGAGAAGCTTGACTGGGACACCAAACTGTTCTCCCAGCAGGCTCAGCTTTCACAGCCCAGGCCCCAACACCCAGACCTGTTACACCCAGACAATCCTCTGCAGGACCTTATTCCACTCCCCAACATAGGGAAACCACAAGCAAACAGGATGTCATGCCCCACAATCTGAATGTGGTGTTGAAAATACAACAGGGAATGTTGGCCAACATCCTATACCACCACAGCAGGTCTATAGTCTGACTTTAGAACCCAGGCAGGAAACCACTACATTGTCATTTAACAGGCTCCATGTCCTTATTTTACCTTTGTGCTGATTTCCATTCATGCAACTCTTTTGGCTTTTCTATGCAAGCCACTATTACCTTATCTGGTAACTATTGAGCTGATATTTGCACTAATGCATGTCCTCAATGCAAGCATTCTCTTCTGCCGGATAGCATAGCTACAGATTACACTTTGAATTTACCTAATGGTGTACACTCCTCCCAATGCTAAAGTGATACAGTATGTAATGTATTTACAATTTGCAATGATTTCTTATGAAAATGGTTTTATATTGCTGATTCAAGGTAAATTAAGAGTTTTACATTTTCTATTGTTTTAATGTAACACAGTTATGATGTAGAAAGTACATTTCCTCATGTTTATTCATAAAATGGCATATTAAAGCATTATCAAATCAATTTACTAAGAAATGGCACTGTCTGTAAAATACATTACAAATAATTTTTCCATACAAAACTGCAGTCAAAAGAATGATTCCCAACGTGGGCAAAACCATCTTAGAGGAGAAATGATGGCTTCAAATGATGTGGCAGAAGAAGGTCCGGTTACATGGGGCCAGCAGTGTTGAAGGAGTGTCAGGTACGGGTGAGTTTTTCAGGAGGCATAAAGCCTGAGTCGCCCATCATCCTCAGTCCCACCCTGCCACTGGGTCTGACGGTGATCCAGGTGATGCTGCCGTTATTCAAGCCCAGCCGCAGCCAACCTTCTGGGGGAAACTGCAGAGCCCTGGATCAACCAAGAGAAACAGTTCCATAACATTAGATTTGAACTCACAATCAATGCCTAAAGAAATGTGTCCCGATTAAAGCATTACTATAGGAAACCAGGACCTTGGGATTATATTATCAGTGTTGAACATTGACAAGTAGATCATGTTTTTCCACACCTTTCCAGTAATCTGTGAACCTCTTGAATGTTCACCTCACCGAGGACAAATCACTCACTATGAATTAGCTGAGCTATGCAACTCCATAGCGTGGTGTTGATGACGTGGGGGACTAACCTGCACACAAAGTAGCGAATAACATTTGCGTGGCAGACAATGATCTCGTAGCTATCCTCTGTCTGCTTGCTGTCTGCACGGTGGATGTAGCGACGGAAGGCTGCCTCGATCCGAGCTCCATCTTCATGATACTGCAGAAACCAAAGCACCAGTACAGTGTGTGAGGGAAAGTTTTTTGACAGACAATTTTGTACAGCACTTTAACAGATTGCTTTGAAGCTCAAGCGCTAAATGGTTTGTATCGGTTAAGCCTTTAAGTGAATATCTCACAAGAAAAATAAGTGCAAGTGGGTAATTGCATCCATCTCCAGGACTAAGGATAGCAAATCACTCACCACACAGTCAGGTTTCCAGGAGATTGGTGGCACAGGCTCAATGGGAGCACCCTCTCTTAGCAGGTCACAGCTCACTTTGTCCACCTCTAATGCAGAGAGATAGAGCAAAACAAGTTATGGTTAGTACTGTTCAGTTTGGAGGCTTAGAATTACAGTACCAGTCAAAAGTTTGGACAGACCTACTCATTCAAGGGTTTTTCTTTATTTTTACTATTTTCTACATTGAAGAATAATACTGAAGACATCAAAACTAGGAAATAACACATACGGAATCATTTAGTAAAATATTTTAGACTTTAGATTCTTCTACCTTTGTGCAAAGCTGTCATCAAGGCACTCTTGGCATTCCCTCAACCAGCTTCATGAGGTAGTCACCTGACATGCATTTCAATTAACAGGTGTGCCTTGTTAAAGTTAATTTGTGGAATTTCTTTCCTTCTTAAAGGTGTTTGAGCCAATCAGTTGTGTTATGACAAGGTAGGGGTGGTATACAGAATATATCCCTATTTGGCAAAAGACCAAGTCCATATTATGGCAAGAACAGGTCAAATAACAAAGAGAAATGACAGTCCATCAATACTTTAAGACATGAAGGTCAGTCAATACGGAAAATTTCAAGAACTTTTAAAGTTTCTTCAAGTGCAGTTGCAAAAACATAAATTGCTGTTGAAGAAACAGGCTCTCATGCAGACCGCCACAGGAAAGGAAGACCCAGAGTTACATCTGCTGCAGAGGATAAGTATATTAGAGTTACCAGCCTCAGAAATTGCAGCCCAAATAGATGCTTCACAGAGTTCAAGTAACAGACACATATCAACATCACGCCTTCATGGTCAAATTGCTGCAAAGAAACCACTACTAAAAGGACACCAATAAGAAGAAGAGACTTGCTTGTGTTTCTTGGCCCAATCAATGGACATTAGACTGGTGGAAATCTGTCCTTTGGTCTGATGAGTCCAAATTTGAGATTTTTGTTTCCAACCGCCGTATCTTTGTGAGACTCAGGGTAGGTGAACGGATGATCTCTGCATGTGTGGTTCCCACCGTGAAGCATAGAAGAGGTGGTGTGATGGTGTGGGGGGCTTTGCTGGTGACACCGTCTGTGATTTATTTAGAATTCAAGGCACACTTAACCAGCATGACTTCCAAAGCATTCTGCAGCGATACACCATCCCATCTGGTTTGGGCTTAGTAGGACTCCTTTTTTTTTTTTTTACAGGACAATGACCCAAAACACACCTCCAGGCAGAGCCTCAAGATGACGCCGAAAGACATGGCTGACGTTTTACATTCTCCCAACCAATTGTGCTGTTTTGTTAGTTTTTTTGCGTTTTGTGTAACTTATTTTGAACATAATGTTGCTGCTACTGTCTCTTATGATCGAAAATATGTTCTGGACATGAGAACAGCGATTACGCACCGCGGACTGGATGAAACTTTTTCCTTTAACGAGAATGATATTCTGCTTTCACTGGAACAGGCCCAGAGCCACGCCTTTTTTGTGAATACGCAGGAAAAGGGGCCGCAGATCGGGCTGCCTTCTGAGAATCCGTAGGCGAGCGAGTAAACTCCCACTGCCATCCGTTCTTCTTGCTAACGTGCAATCATTGGAAAATAAAATTCATGACCCACGATTAAGATTATCATACCAACGGGACATCAAAAACGAACATCTTATGTTTCACAGAGACGTGGCTGAACGACGATACGGACAATATAGAGCTAGCGGTATTTTCCATGCACTAGCAGAACAGAGATGCTACCTCTGGTAAGACGAGGGGTGGGGGTGTGTGTCTATTTGTCAATAACAGCTGGTGCGCAAGGTCTAATATTAAAGAAGTCTCGAGGTATTGCTCGCCTGAGGTAGAGTACCTTATGATAAGCTGTAGACCACACTATCTACCAAGAGAGTTCTCATCTATATTATTCGTAGCTGTCTATTTACTACAACAGAACGAAGCTGGCACTAAGACTGCTCTCAACCAACGCTATAAGGCCATAAGCAAACAAGAAAATGCTTACCCAGAAGCGGCGCTCCTAGTGGCTGGGGACTTTAATGCAGGCAAACTTAAATCAGTTTTACCACATTTTTACCAGCATGTCACATGTGCAACCAGAAAAAAGAAAAAAAATCCTAGACCACCTTTACTCCACACAGAGATGCATACAAAGCTCTCCCCCGCCCTCCATTTGGCAAATCTGATCTTAATTCTATCCTCCTGATTCCTGCTAACAAGCGAAAACTAAAGCAGGAAGTACCAGTGACTCGCTCAATACGGAAGTGGTCAGATGACTCGGATGCTACACTACAGGACTGTTTGCTAGCACAGACTGGAATATGTTCCGGGATTCATCCAATGGCATTGAGGAGGACACCACATCAGTCATCGGCTTCATCAATAAGTGCATCGACGACGACATCCCCACAGTGACTATACGTACATATCCCAACCAGAAGCCATGGATTACAGGCAACATCCGCATCGAGCTAAAGGCTAGGACTGCCGCTTTCAAGGAGCGGGAGACTAATCCAGACGCGTATAAGAAATCCTGCAATGCCCTCAGACGAACCATCAAACAAGCAAAGCGTAAATACAGGATTAAGATTGAATCCTACTACACCGCCTCTGACGCTCGTCTGATGTGGCATGGCTTAAAAACTATTACGGATTACAAAGGGAAACCCAGACGCGAGCTGCCCAGTGATGTGAGCCTACCAGACGAGCTAAATGCCTTTTATGCTCGCTTCGAGGCAAGCAACACTGAAGCATGCACGAGAGCACCAGCTGTTCTGGATGACTGTATGATAACGCTCTCGGTAGCCGATGTGAATAAAACCTTTAAAATAGGTCAACATTCACAAAGCCGCTGGGCCAGACGAATTACCAGGACGTGTACTCAAAGCATGCGTGGACCAACTGTTAAGTGTCTTCACTGACATTTTCAACCTCTCCCTGACCGAGTCTGTAATCTGTAATACCTACATGTTTCAAGCAGACGACCATAGTCCCTATGCCCAAGAAAGCGAAGGTAACCTGCCTAAATGATTACCGTCCCGTGGCACTCACGTCGGTAGCCATGAAGTGCTTTGAAAGGCTGGTCATTGCTCACAACAGCATCCTCCCGGAAACCCTAGACCCACTCCAATTCGCATACTGCCCCAACAGATCCACAGATGACGCAATCTCCATCGCACTCCACATTGCCCTTTCCCACCTGGACAAAAGGAACACCTATGTGAGAATGCTGTTCATTGACTACAGCTCAGGATTCAACACCATACTGCCCACGAAGCTCATCACTAAGCTAAGGACTCCATCTGCAACTGGATCCTGGACTTCCTGACGGGCTGCCCCCAGGTGGTAAGAGTAGGCAACAATACGTCTGCCACGCTGATCCTTAACACTGGGGCCCCTCAGGGGTGTGTACTAAGTCCCCTCCTATATTCCCTGTTCACCCACGACTGCGTGGCAAACACGACTCCAACACCATCATTAAGTTTGCTGACAACACAACAGTGGTAGGCCTGATCACCGACAACGATAAGACGGCCTACAGGGAGGTGGTCAGAGAACTGGCAGTGTGGTGCCAGGACGACAACCTCTGCCTCATTGTGAGCAAGACAAAGGAGCTGATCGTGGACTACAGGAAAAGGCGGGCCGAACAGGCCCCCATTAACATCGATGGGGCTGTAGAGAAGCGGGTCGAGAGCTTCAAGTTCCTTGGTGTCCACATCACCAACGAACTAGCATGGTCCAAACATACCAAGACAGTCATGAAGAGGGCACGACAAAACCTTTTCCCCCTTAGGAGACTGAAAAGGCTTGGCATGGGTCCCCAGATCCTCAAAAGGTTCTGCAGCTGCACCATCAAGAGCATTCTGACCGGTTGCATCACCACCTGGTATGGCAACTGCTCGGCATCTGACCGTAAGGTGCTACAGAGGGTAGTGCGAACGGCCCAGTACATCACTGGGGCCAAGCTTCCTGCCATCCAGGACCTATATAATAGGCGGTGTCAGAGGAAAGCCAATAAAATTGAGAGAACCTCCAGTCACCCAAGTTATAGACTGTTTTCTCTGCTACCGCACGGCAAGCGGTACCGGAGCACCAAGTCGAGGACCAGAAGGCTCCTCAACAGCTTCTACCCCCATGCCATAAGACTGCTGAACAATTAATAAAATCACCAATCACAATTTACATTGACCCCCCCACATCTTTTCTACACTGCTGCTACTCACTGTTTATTATCCATGCATAGTCACTTCACCCCCACCTACATGTACAAATTACCTCAACTAACCGGTAACCCGCACACTGACTCGGTACCGGTGCCCCCTGTATATAGCCTCATTATTGTTCTTCTTATTTGGTTACTTTTTATTATTACTTTCTATTTTAGTCTACTTGGTAAATATTTTCCTAACTCTTCTTGAACTGCACTGTTGGTTAAGAGCTTGTAAGTAAGCATTTCACGGTAAAGTCTACGCATGTTGTATTCGGCGCATGTGACAAATAGAGTTTGATTTGTAAGGGCTATTTGACCAAGAAGGAGAGTGATGAGTGCTGCTTCAGATGACCTGGCCTCCACAATCACCCAACCTCAACCCAACTGAGATGGTTTGGAATGAGTAGGACCTTAGAGTGAAGGAAAAGCAGCCAACAAGTGCTCAGCATATGTGGGAACTCCTTGAAGACGGTTGGAAAAGCATTCCAGGTGAAACTCCTTCAAGACTGTTGGAAAAGCATTCCAGGTGACTACCTCGTGAAGTTGGTTGAGAGAATGCCAAGCGTGTGCAAATCTGTCATCAAGGCAATGGTTGGCTACTTTGAAGAATCTCAAATAGAAAATATATTTTGATTTGTTTAACACTTTTTTGGTTACTACACGATTCCATATGTGTTATTTCATAGTTATTTCATATTTCATGTCTTAACTATTATTCTACAATGAAGGAAATAGTAAAAATAAAGAAAAGCCCTTGAATGAGTAGGTGTGTCCAAACTTTTGACTGGTACTGTACTTTTGATTCGAGCTTAGAATGAGTGGTGTCCTGTTGTCTCTGACCTGGAAGATGCTTGCTGATGATGCTGGCAGTCTCTGTGGCACGGGTCATGGTGGAGTGGACCATGACATCATACTTCAACCCCAGGGCAGCCAATCGCTGACCAGTGTACTCAGCCTGCTCCCTGCCTATAAATCAATCAAACAATCAATCAGTGCTTTATTGGATTCAATTTACTTCGGCCTCCTCACTGATACTTTTTTAATGGCTACAACATTGTAATCAATGCACTTCATATACATACCTAGAGGGGTTAGGACCCTCTCCTTGTCCACACTCCCATTCAGGTTGTACTGTGAGTGGCGGATAAGGAAGATGTGACGAGTCGCTTTGGGTTTGTTATTCTCCACCTCTGTATTCAGTTCTTCACTGGTGATCTCTTTGTCCTTCTTTTTCTTCCCATTTATGAGTGCCAGGGGGTCACGCCTTACAAATGAATCACATGAAAAAGCAGAGATCTGGGAATTATGAAACATATTGTTTCACTTCATACACAAATTCCCATCATGACAACGAATCAATGATTCGATTGGTTCAATCTTACTCCCTTTACTGAGAGATGTGCTCATGAGAAATTAATTGAGGCTAATTATAGCTTACTTATCCCAGTTACTGTCCCAGCCATTCCCACTGGTAGTCACAGTGTGGTCATGGCCTGGTGACCACGTCTGGGGCACTGCTGCTTGGAGAACACCTACACCAGTCCATTTTCTTGAACTTTCGTTATGTTTCGTTTTTTCAAAAGGATATCCTTTCGGTTCAGCCATTGCCACAAGTACTGCAGATCCACCAGCAAGCCCACACACCAGCTTTGTTAACCTCCTGAAAGACATCCTTGCCAGGAAAAGGATAACAAAACGATATCACCAAATCCAGACGCAACAACCACTGTAACAAACCTGAACTGATTTAGCTACCACATCTGAGACATTAACATTTTAAAGAAATAATCTAGGTGGGTGGACAATAACAGCAGTGGCGTATGTACTGAAAAGACGATGCAACTACGGAAGCGTAGGATGGACAAAATACGGAAATAATAAACGCTACCTATCCAAACACAGCATTACAGCCGTAGTACCCATATTTGCCACAGGATGTCAGTAGATAGCTAGCTATTTTCATTTGGCACAACAACAAAAAAAATCTGGCTTTGTCGAGCTCCAAGGCAACGCCGTGGCTTTACTCAGGAGTCAGGATCATGGGGATGTCTCTCCCGACACAGAAAGCGGAGGGAAATTTGAAATTCTTCGAAATGATGGTATTAAAATGCATTTTTTCATTATTTTTGTAGGTCGAACTATTGCAGTAATTGTAAAAAAGAAAAATATTTGAATGACATTAGAGATTACTGTTGAGATTAAGTGCAAATATGTTGGGTCTGTGTTAGCATTAGCTAGCTAACGTTAGCTAGCTAGCCAGCCAGCCAACACTTCCTTGTTGTTTGTGGACGCCAAAGTAGCATACATGCTAGCTAGCTACCAGCTAAATCACTTTATCACCATTTGACTTGTGTGATGTCTGACCTGTGATAGCTTCTCGGCATTTCGTTTAGCTAGCTTGTCCCTACCATTACAGAACAGCAACTCGACCTGAGATGATTGAAGATGATGCATGATGATTTCCCCATCAACACCTAGCAAGGGAGTACGCTAACGTTATCGATTAAAGATGGAGCTGAAGCTGGAGGTTGTGTTGTCATCGAGCATCAAACGGAAGAAACCATGGCCACGGTTCTGTTGGCTCGGATTGGTGAGGACTCTGAACTGTCAATCATCCACACAGAGATATTGACATCCATCACTAGATAATGCAAATCATTTGATTGCACAGCTTGAACAATGAAATGGACTAGTATTGAAAACAGTAGTATCTGTGCAGTTTGTGACTGTATCAAACGGTTGATTTGTCCAGGAGAAGGAGTCTGTTTTCCTGCTGGATGACAAGCGGATCAGTGAGATCAACATGGTGTCTGGACGCACCAAGAAGAAGACCCCCAAGCTGCAGCCCCTGCTCCCCAGGGTGGTAACCATGGCCGCATCCCAGAACGGTACGCTTTCAGTGGCCTTTACATTTCAACACCATTTGATTCCATAGAAACATGGCAGTAATCGTCATTGCTAAATTTTAATTATTTCGCCACTATGGCCTATTTATTGCCTTACCTCCCTAATCTTACTACATTTGCACACACTGTTATTGACTGTACATTTGTTTATCCCACGTGTAACTCTGTGTTGTTTGTGTCGCACTGCTTTGCTCTATCTTGGCCAGGTCGCAGTTGTAAATGAGAACTTGTTGGTTAAATAAAGGTGAAATAAAAATAAATAAATTCCGTTTGTAGGTGTGTGGCTTGCCGGATTGCTGGTCTCAGGAGAGATGTTTCTATGGAGCAGGGACAAAGACTTCTTGAAGACCGTGGCAGCAGTCCCGACAGAAGCTCAGCTTGTCACTGCAGCACAGGGTCTGTATGTGCTCAAGCCATTGTTACAATAAGCCATGTTCAAGCTTGCCAACATAGCTCCATGTACTTACTGCGTATGTGTGGGTATGTACACAGGGTCTGGCGTGTGCCTGTCTCTGGTGGTTTCAGGGGATGGGATGCGGGTGCTGCTGTTGACTGTGACAGGGCAGGTGTTCCTGTGGGAGTGTGTGGACGTGCGTGACCTGTCAGGGGTACGGGATGGTACTGCTAGAGGACGCTGGGCTCAGATACAGCACCCTGGAAACACTGCTCTGCCATCCCCAAAGGACAAGGAGGCATCTCAACACAGCATCTTCGTCAGAGGGGAGGTGAGAAGGACTACTCTGTCCACAGGGATAGACATGATCCAGTTGGAAAACTAGTTTCCCTAGGGAACGTTTGTCATGCCCTTATCATGTCTTCCTGTCTTTTCCTTGTTTTACCGCCAGGCAGTGGGTGATATCTGCTTGTCAGCTTTTGTTTTCACCTCGGAGGTGGAGCTAAGTGTCACTTTCTTAAAGATCCAATGGGAGGAGGGTCAGAGGAGCAGGTGAGTGGACTGGGAACAACTTCTCAGGGTCAAGGGGTCAATACTGCCACTCAAGCTTTTACACTCCTGTTAATACCTTTTTATTGTCATAATACAATCAAAGATCTTTGTTCTCACGTTGCTCATCTGGAACATCTTTGATTATTGGGATGTATGTCTTTCCTTCAGTCCTGTGGGGTACAGTGTACGCTGGGTCACTAAGACATACCCCATGTCCTGCCTCACACCACCCTGTCGTCCAGTGAGGTCCAGGGGGTCACTGGTGCCAGCCTTCTCCCCTGATGGCCTGCTGTTAGCTGTAGTCCTGAACCAAAGAGACCCCAGGGCTACGCAGGTTCTCTTTGTCAGCACTCAGAACTTTATGATTGTCTCCAGTGGACTGGGGGGATGTGGCAGCAAGAAACTCGTCATTCCTTCTAAATATGTGAGGTAGGTACACGACTATAACAGGGAGTATGTACTGTAGGCACTGTATGTGTTTTAGATGATAAAGATGACACCCTTGTATCTTGCAGGTCGTACTGGGTGGGCAGTGTGAGCTGGGCTGCGGGAGGGCTCTACCTGGCCTGTGTGCTGAAGAGGGGCTCCTTCCTCATGCTGGCTCGTCTGGGGGGGCTGCTCTCTCTGTCTACCTCAGGGTGCAATGTGGACTTTGGCCCTGCTCACTTCCTGCCCCTGCATCCGCTAGTCACTTACAGGTAAACATGAGAATGATTCCATTAATATAAGCAACCCATTTGAAATGGAAGGGTCAGTTTTGATAATCCTACATATTGTAGCCACCCTGACCAATTTGGATTTGTTCAAGTGTTCCATAAGTTCTCCAACAGGAAATATACCATCAGTGTGATACTCTCTTCATCAATCAGTCCATCCATAGCCATAGAATGTCAAAACTGATTTTGAACACACTCTAGATTATTTTATGTTTTGATCCATTAGTCTCTCTACTTCCTTTTCCTTTCTTCTTCTCTCTCATCTGTAGTCATCCTCTTTCTCTATTTCTTCGCTCTCCTCTTCCAACATGGTCATTGTGTCCTCTTTCTCACGTCAGTATTTGAGGGGTTAACACGTGTTGGTCTTGATACTCCACACAGCACACTTGCGCTATCTCCTTAACAGAATTCACTTCCTCACTAGCTTGATGGCGCTTGAAACACAAAATAAATCACTGACATTTCTGATGATTATTTCTACATAGTTGGTAGAGTGCATTCAAAAAGTATTCAGACCCCTTGACTATTTCCACATTTGGTTACGTTACAGCCTTATTCTAAAATGCATGAAATAAAACATTTTCCTCATCAATCTACACACAATACCCTATTATGACAAAGCGAAAACAGGTTTTTAGAAATGTTTGCAAATATATAATAAAAGAAACTGATATCTTATTTACCTAACTATTCAAACCCTTTGCTATGAGACTCGAAATTAAGCTCAGGTGCATCCTGTTTCCATTGATCATCCTTGAGATGTTTCTACAACTTGATTGGAGTCCACCTGAGGTAAATTCAATTGATTGGACATGATTTGGAAAGGCACACACCTGTCTATATAAGGTCCCACAGTTGACAGTGCATGTCAGAGCAAAAACCAAGACATGGGGTCAAAGGACTTGTCCTTAGAGCTCTGAGACAGGATTATGTCGAGGCACAGATCTGGGGAAGGGTACCAAAAAATGTCTGCAGCATTGAAGGTTCCCAAGAACACAGTGGCCTCCATCATTCTTAAATGGAAGAAGTTTGGAACCACCAAGACTCTTCCTAGAGCTGGCTGCCCGGCCAAACTGAGCAATCGGGGGAGAAGGGCCTTGGTCAGGGAGGTGATCACTCTGTCAAAGCTCGAGAGCTCCTCTGTGGAGATGGGGGAACCTTCCAGAAGAACAACCATCTCTGCAGCACTCCACCATCAGGCCTTTACGGTAAAGTGGCGGTGGCAGCATCATGCTGTGGGGAGGTTTTTCAGTAGCAGGGACTGTGAGACTAGTCAGGATCGAGGGAAAGATGAACGGAGCAAAGTACAGAGAGATCCTTGATGAAAACCTGCTCCAGAGCGCTCAGGACCTCAGACTGGCACGAAGGTTCACCTTCCAACAGGACAACGACCCTAAGCACACAACAATGCAGGAGTGGCTGAGGGATAGGTCTCTGAATGTCCTTGAGTGGCCCAGTCAGAGCCTGGACTTGAACCAAATCAAACATCTCTGGAGAGACCTGAACATAGCTGTGCAGCGACGCTCCCCAACCAACCTGACAGAGCTTGAGAGGATCTGCAGAGAAGAATGGGAGAAACTCACCAAATACAGGTGTGCCAAGCTTGTAGCGTCATAACCAAGACGACTCAAGGCTATAATCGCTTCCAAAGGTGCTTCAACAAAGTACTGAGTAAAGGGTCTGAATACTTATGTAAATGTGATATTTCTTTTTTTTTTAATAAAAACCCGTTTTTGCTTTGTCATTATGGGGTATTGTGTGTAGATGGATGAGGGGGAAAAACTATTTAATCAATTTTAGAATAAGGCTATAACGTAACAAAATGTGGGAAAAGTCAAGGGGTCTGAATACTTTCCGAATGCACTGTACAAGCCTGTCCCCTTGAAAGCATGTTACTATACTACTATAATATACACATGAATGGGGATGCTTTTTCCCATTCTATATTAATCTCTCACCTCACTTTCCCCTTTCCCAATCATCTCTCACCCTCCTCTAACTATCACCCCTCATCTCTCCTCAGACCTCCAGTCTCTGTCGGGGGGGCTGGGGTTGACCCTCTGTCCAGCTCCAGCCTGTCTGTACGGGATGTCCTGAGACAGCGCTACTCGGTGACCTGGCACCCGCGGCTTCCCTACCTCATTGTGTCTGATGGCTACATGGCCACAGTGCTGCGGGTACCTGAGCAGCCCTCCCCCGCCACCCTCCTCAGGGCTCTGCTGCACGACACCAGCCAGGGCCTGGAGAGTGCCAGCCAGGCACTGGAGCGAACACAGGTGAGGGGTCAGGAGAGGGGAGGGAGTTGAACGTAATTGGCTCCAGTGCATTTCATTGTTTTGCTGTTGTGTAGTTGCTGAAATGCTCAATAATAATTTGGTCAATAGCTCAATGGGCCTGTATATTTCTCTTGTTTGCTCTTTTTTTTCTGCTGTCTACCTTCTCTTTTCCCAGCCCCATGCCAGGGCGTGGCTGGAGTCCATATCCTGTCTGAATCCTAGTAGCAGTCTGCAGGAGCTGAGAGCCAGGGCCACACCTGTACCTACCCCAACAGCCACAGCTACATCCACCCTGCCCCTCTTCCTGCAGGACCAGGGAGGCCTGGGGGACACCAGGGAGCTGATCCAGAGAGTTCAGGTCTGTCCATCAGCTGATTTTCACTCACTCACTCACTCACTCACTCACTCACTCACTCACTCACTCACTCACTCACTCACTCACTCAATATTCTCTTCTCTTTGTCATAGTAAATGTTAATCTGTGTTAAGGTGTGTGTGTGTTTCCTTAGGCTTTGTTTGAGGATGACTCTGATCTTGAAGGACCGCCCGCTGGTTCACATGTGGAGGACCGAGGACGGCTGGAGTTTGCCTCCATGTTCGACACCCTCCATGCCCTCTCAGACACCCTGGCTGATCTTGACCCCAGTCCTCGCCCTGACCCTGATGCTAGCTCTGCGGACTCAGAGAGGAGTCCCCCAACCCTCCCTCCTGAGCTCCGGGGGGTCCAGGGCAGCTTGCTGACAGCGTGGGCTCTGGGTGTGTCATTAGGTGGCGTTGTGGAGCAGAGAGAGTGTCTGCTGAAGCACACGGTCCGCTGTGCGGTCCGCTTCGCTGCTCTCCTCCGTCTAATTTCCATCCCCAGCTCCCACACGGGAAAGAGAAAGAACAGCTCCGTTCCCTTCTCCTCCCGCCTCCTCCAGCTCCTCAGAAGCCTTCTCTCTTTCCTCCCCTGGGGTGCCCCTCACACAGGGGGGAGGAGTTTCTTGGGTTTGGTTGTGGAGCTTACTCAACAGCTAGTGGGTCTGCTCCTCACCTCGCCCCCTGACCTCTATCAGACTGGCCAGGCTAGCTCTGAGCCCTCCTCCCAGACCCTGTCCACAGCTCTGCTCCTCCTGCAGCTGACCTCCCACAGTATGGACCACACCTACAGCCTCCAGCAGAAATGTGCCCACACAGATGTCTACTGTGTGCTATTCCTGCAGGAGGAGGGAGGGGGGCCATCACAACAGGATCTGCCTCTCCCCCAGCGGCCCTCTAGCAGGTAGAGTCAATCGCTTTGTGCGTGTGTGTGTATTCATGAGAGTGGGCTTGTGATTGATTTTTAACATAGTGTCATTTTTGTCTCTTTAGTCTGATCTCTCTCATATCCCTCGGACATTATGACTCGGCAGGTTGCGGGGAGCGTGGCGTGCAGTATACAGGCACACCCTGCAGTACTGGGAGGAGCTGAAGTACCGTAGGAGTGGTACGGGCTGGGAGGAGGAGCAGGGCCGTGTGTCTGTCATCCTGTCCCAGATCCAGGCAGCTCTACAGGGGATGGGAGAAAGGCTGGAGGAAGGGCCCACTCTGCTGAGCTATACAGGTAGGATGAACGGGAGCCTGTGTGAGGACTATAAAGTTGGGGGCTGGTTTCTGTACATTGAAGTGGTACTGTATATAAGTGATGACTCAAATGGGCAACCTTCTTTTGGGTCCCCAGGGGAACAGCACTTCCTGTTTGGTTCCTACTCAGAGAGTGTTCAGGCTTGGAGAGCTGAGCTGTGGGCAGAGAGAGAGAGAGGTGAGAAGGATAGTTTAGTTGATATGTGTGGTTTTGGGGGACAGTTTGAAACTAAAGGTGTCTGTTCCCCAGATGGGCCTCGGAGTGCGTTCTTGGAGACACGTCTGTTGCTGTCCCTGCTGTATGGACTGCTGTTCCAGTACCGTCTGAAAGAGGCCCAGGGGCTGGGGGACCACATGGCCCGTCTGCTACTCCATCAGGCTGGACCACATGGGGACGATAGTGCCCACAACGCTGGTGTGTATGGATCTTGGTCAATCCAGGTTCATTGGAAGAAATTACCCCCCCAAAATTATACTTTTGGCTTTACATAGCGCTAAAATCCAAACTCATAAAAATTGGCTTCAGTTTTGAAAGTCATATATTGTTGCTTGTTGACATTTACTTTATTTATCTATTGGTTGTAGAGGAGGCTCTTCCTGGCTCCTGGCTGCCTGAAGAGGTCCACAGGGAGGCAGCCTGTGCTGTAGTACAGACTCTGGGAAGGTTCATGGCCTCATATTTCACCAACCAGCCCCTTCTCATCCTGCCCCCTCACAGTGTGGATGTACTGCCTCCCTTACACCTCCCCCGTGGTAAAAACTTCTCCATCAAAACACACACACACATTATTGTTCCATACAGGCCAGTGTGTTGGCCAGTGTGTTTATATCTATGTCTGTGTGTCCACTCTCTCCAGCCCCAGGTGTTGGGCGCCTGGTGCCCCTGTGCCAGGAGGGCGTGGCAGGGGCGGTGCGGGGTCAGCAGCTGTCAGAGGTGTGGACGGTGGGCTATGCCCTGGACCTGCTGCTACAAGGGGGGCTGCTGCCGGAGGCCACCTGGCTGGCTCATCGTCTGGGGGACTGGAAGACTGCAGTCTCCCTGGGCCTGGCTTACACCACCTACTCCACAGAGCACTGCGACTTCACCGGGTCAGTGTGTGTTTGTCTGTACGTGTTAGAGCTGCCAGCTCATCAATTCACCACTGAGACGTGTATGTGGATTGTGATGATTAAGTCAATGAGCTTTTGTGAGTTTCTGATTGTTGTCTGTTGCCACCTCAGGCTCAGGTGGCGAGAACTACATCTCCCAGCAGCCCTTGAGCCTGTGAGCCTCTTTCAAGATCAGCTAGAGTCTCTACTGGGCAGGAAGGCCAGGTCAGAGGAGACCCAAGGAGACGAGGAGAACTACAAGAGCTTCACAGGTGTGTTGTGCCTGACGGTGGACTTCGGCTACTCCATTCTACAATACAGTTTGCCTCCACATCTCTCTGTCTCTATCGCTCATATGCACTTTTCTTTTTTCATCGCCTTTATCATTCTCATCTCTCTCTCTCTCTTTCAGACTCTCTGGAGGGTGAGGACGTGGAGTTGTTGCAGGGTTCAGTGCAGGAGATCCTGAAGGCGTCAGTCATGGCTGGGGTAGATGTGTTGTCCCAGCCCCTGGGTGCTCTACTGGACTCAGCCAAAGACCTGTCCTCCTGCCTTCCTGCTCTGGTGCCTATGGGCCTGTACCTGCCTGCACCGCCACTCTACTGCCCCCAGCCTGCACCCAACACACAGGTACTACAGGGCACAGCGTTTCCCCAGAATGTTGTAACAAGATGGTGCTGCTGAGTAAGGCCGGGGGGGATGCCCAGAGCCTTTGGACTCAGAGATGTTTGTGTTTTTGAACACCTGTAACTGCCATTTCCTGCGCCTCTCTTACATTCTTTGGGGAGAACCCTGGAGTACAACCACACCCAATTTGAAGGGAGGGGGACTGAGACAATGTTCCACCACTATTCAAAACTTAAAATATAGAAATATCTAGAAATTGAACTTTTAGGTGTTATTCTATCTATATATTTGGTATTTTATTAGGATCCCCATTTAGCTGTTGCAAAAGCAGCAGCTATTCTTCCTGGGGTTCACACAAAACATGAAACATAATACAGAATGACATAATACAGAACATCAATAGACAAGAACAGCTCAAGGACAGAACTACATACATACATTCATGCACACAAACTATCCAGGTCAAATTGTGCAAACTATCACAGGCGTTGTGCTGTGAGATGTTGCTTTATCTGTTTTTTGAAACCAGGTTTACTGTTTATTTGACAAATATGAGATGTAAGGAAGTTCCATGCAATAAGGGCTCTATATAATACTGTACGCTTTCTTGAATTTGTTCTGGATTTGGGGTCTGAATAGATCCCTGGTGGCATGTCTGGTGGGATAAGTCTGTGTGTCAGACCTGTGTGTAAGTTGACTATGCAAACAGTTTGGGATTTAACACATGAATGTTTCTTGTAAAAATAAGTGATGCAATCAGTCTCTCCTCAACACTTAGCCAAGAGAGACTGGCATGCATAGTATTTATATCAGCCCTCTGATTACAATGAAGAGCAAAATGTGCCGCTCTGTTCTGGGCTAGCTGCAGCTTAACTAGGTCTTTCCTTGCAGCACTGGACCATACGACTGGACAATAATCAAGATTAGACAAAACTAGAGCCTGCAGAACTTGCTTTTTGGAGTGTTGTGTCAAAAAAGCAGAGCATCTCTTTATTACGGACAGACCTCTCCCCATCTTTACAACCATTGAATCTATATGTTTTAACCATGACAGTTTACAATCTAAGGTAACGCCAAGTAATTTAGTCTCCTCAACTTGTTCAACAGCCACACCATTCATTACCAGATTCAGCTGAGGTCTAGAACTTAGGGAATGATTTGTACCAAATACAATGCTCTTAGTGTTAGAGATGTTCAGGACCAGTTTATTACTGGCCACCCATTCCAAAACAGACTGCAACTCTTTGTTAAGGGTTTCAGTGACTTTATTAGCTGTGGTTGCTGATGCGTATATGGTTGAATCATCAGCATACATGGACACACATGCTTTGTTTAATGCAAGTGGCAGGTCATTGGTAAAAATAGAAAATAGTAGAGGGCCTAGAGAGCTGCCCTGCGGTACACCACACTGTACATGTTTGACATTAGAGGAGCTTCCATTTAAATAAAACCCTTTGACTTCCATTAGATAGATAGCTCTGAATCCACGATATGGCAGAGGTTGAAAAGTCATAACACAAGTTTTTTTCAAAAACAGGTTATGGTCAATAATATCAAAGGCTGCACTGAAATCTAACAGTACAGCTCCCACAGTCTTCTTCTTCTTAATTTCTTTCAACCAATCATCAGTAATTTGTGTCAGTGCAGTACGTGTTGAGTGCCCTTCTCTATAAGTATGCCGAAAGTCTGTTGTTAATTTGTTTACGGAGAAGTAGCATTGTATTTGGTCAAACACAATTCTTTCCAACAGTTTGCTAAGAGCTGGCAGCAAGCCTATAGGTCTGCTGTTAGAACCAGTAAAGGTCGCTTTACCACTCTTGGGTAGTGGAATTACTTTGGCTTCCCTCCAGGCCTGGGGACAAAGACTCCTCTAGGCTCAGATTAAAAATATGACAGATAGGAGTGGCTATAGAGTCAGCCACCATCCTCAGTAGCTTTCCATCTAAGTTGTCAATGGCAGGAGGTTTGTCATTATTGATCGATAACAACAAAAAATCCACCTCTCCCACTGTAACTTTACAAAATTCAATCTTCCAATGCTTTTCTTTCAATATATATATTTTTTATGCATGAATACAATTGCTCACTGTTCGTTGTTGGCATTTCCTGCCTAAGTTTGCCCACTTTGCCAATGAAATAATCATTACAATAATTGCCAACATCAAATGGTTTTGTGATGAATAAGCCATCCGATTCGATGAAAGATGGAGTTGAATTTGTCTTTCTGCCCATAATTTCATTTGAAGTAAAAAAAAAAAATTCCCATCATTCTTTGTCATTGATCTTGGCTTCATAATACAGTTCCTTCCTCTTTTTGTTGAGTTTAATCACATCATTTCTCAATTTGCAGTAAGCAGGAGGAGCACTGCCAGAGCCCTGCAAAATGACCTCCAGCAGGCCACAAATGTGCATGTGTCAGCATATGGTCTCACAAGGGCTCTGAGGATCTCATCTCGGTACCTAATGGCAGTCAAGCTACCTCTGGCGAGCACATGGAGGGCTGTGCGGCCCCACAAAGAAATGCCACCCCACACCATGACTGACCCACCGCCAAACCGGTCATGCTGGAGGATGTTGCATGCTGGAGGATGCACATTTGTGGCCTGCTGGAGGTCATTTTGCAGGGCTCTGGCAGTGCTACTCCTGCTCAAAGGCGGAGGTAGTGGTCCTGCTGCTGGGTTGTTGCCCTCCTACGGCCTCCCCCACGTCTCCTGATGTACTGGCCTGTCTCCCTGTAGCGCCTCCATGCTCTGGACACTACGCTGACAGACACAGCAAACCTTCTTGCCACAGCTCGCATTGATGTGCCATCCTGGATGAGCTGCACTACCTGAGCCACTTGTGTGGGTTGTAGACTCCGTCTCATGCTACCACTAGAGTGAGAGCACCGCCAGCATTCAAAAGTGACCAAAACATCAGCCAGGAAGCATAGGAACTGAGAAGTGGTCTGTGGTCACCACCTGCAGAATCACTCCTTTATTGAGGGTGTCTTGCTAATTGCCTATAATTTCCACCTTTTGTCTATTCCATTTGCACAACAGCATGTGAAATGTATTGTCAATCAGTGTTGCTTCCTAAGTGGACAGTTTGATTTCACAGAAGTGTGATTGACTTGGAGTTACATTGTGTTGTTTAAGTGTTCCCTTTATTTTTTTGAGCAGTGTATATACATACAGCAACACCTCCCCCATAAGCATTTGTCTCTTCTATAGATGTTATATCCTTGTATTGCTACTGCTGTATCATCAAAGGAATTATCTAAGTGAGTCTCAGAAATGGCTAATATATGAATGTTATCTGATGTTCGCAAGTTATTGATTTCATGACCTTTCTAAGGCCACATATATTAATATGGGCTATTTTCAGCCCTTTCCTGGGTAGTTTATCAGAAATAGACATAATACTGAAAAGAGCAAACAAAGTAAGATAAAACAATCTATACATTCAGCAGTCCATTAATCAATTTGTGTGCGTGCGTGTCTGTGTGCTGAGTGGTTGAAGCTACGAACCCATAGGCTTGGCTCTCATCACTTCCAGGCTTCTGGGAGGGAGGGTGGACAATGAGCCTGTCATAGCGGATGTAAGCAATGTCCCCACACGCTCTGGCAGCTTTCATGGCTGGGATCAGTTCTTTCCTCTTCTGGCGCACAGCTTCAGGATAGTTCTCGTTGAGGAAGATATACATTCCCCTCAAGTTCTTGGCTCTTTCCAGAACAGCTACCTTGTCCTTGAACCTCGGGAACTTGACCAATATCGGCCTGGGCCTGTCACCTGGGCCTGTCACCTGGGCCTGTCACCTGGGCCGGTGGTGGGTTTTCCAGTCCTGTGGGCGCGCTCCACCTCAATCTTCCTGTGGTCCATCTTCAATTACTCAGAGATCATTTCCCTCACTTTGTCCTCAGATTCTGCAATTCCGTTCCACAACCATGTTGTTCCGCCTTGACTGTCCCTCGAGAGAGTCTGATTTATCTGTCATTGTTACTTAGGACCCGTCAGGGGGGTTTGGGCAGCTGTTGGAGGGGGCGTCCCGTCACAGGGTGTCAGGGGTCCTCCAGAGGGTGCTGCTGCTCCTGAGGTCTGCCCGCTGCTCCCGTCCAGCTGCCCAGTGGTACATCAGCCACCTGCGACGCTCCCGACATCGCCTAGACAAGGTATTTCCTCCATTTCTCCTACACAAGGAACTGAACCCTCCTATCCTGTTCTTACCCCTGTCTCCAGCCCTCTTCCCCCCTGCTATCCTGGTCTTACCCCTGTCTCCAGCCCTCTTCCCCCCCTGCTATCCTGTTCTTACCCCTGTCTCCAGCCCTCTTCCCCCCTCCTATCCTGTTCTTACCCCTGTCTCCAGCCCTCTTCCCCCCTGCTATCCTGTTCTTACCCCTGTCTCCAGCCCTCTTCCCCCCCTGCTATCCTGTTCTTACCCCTGTCTCCAGCCCTCTTCCCCCCTGCTATCCTGTTTTTACCCCTGTCTCCAGCACTCTTCCCCTCTGCTATCCTGTTCTTACCCATGTCTCCAGCACTCTTCCCCCCCTGCTATCCTGTTCTTACCCCTGTCTCCAGCCCTCTTCCCCCCTGCTATCCTGTTCTTACCCCTGTCTCCAGCCCTCTTCCCCCCTGCTATCCTGTTCTTACCCCTGTCTCCAGCACTCTTCCCCTCTGCTATCCTGTTCTTACCCATGTCTCCAGCACTCTTCCCCCCCTGCTATCCTGTTCTTACCCCTGTCTCCAGCACTCTTCCCCTCTGCTATCCTGTTCTTACCCATGTCTCCAGCACTCTTCCCCCCCTGCTATCCTGTTCTTACCCCTGTCTCCAGCCCTCTGTCCCCACACCCTCTAACCCCCCCTGCTATCCTGTTCTTACCCCTGTCTCCAGCCCTCTGCCCCCACACCCTCTAAACCCCCCCTGCTATCCTGTTCTTACCCCTGTCTCCTGCCCTCTGCCCCCACACCCTCTAAACCCCCCCTGCTATCCTGTTCTTACCCCTGTCTCCAGCCCTCTGCCCCCACACCCTCTAAACCCCTGCTATCTGTTTTATAGAATAGATAGTCACCTTCACACAATCTTTTTGAGTGAAATAAGATGATTTGGAGTGTTACGCTGAGTCTCGTGGGGACTAACTTGGTGGTCGGTCGTTAGATCCGTCAGAAGTACTCCCAGCAGCAGTGTGTGACCAAGGCCTTCCCAGAGGCTCTGATGAAGTTTGTGACCCGCAGTGGATTCTTCAGACTGGGACCCAGTGGGGACGGAACCATGGACTCTGTCACTATACAAACTATCAGTAAGATACTTTTTTACTGTGTGTCACAGCATTGAACTACATTCATCCATTGAAGCAGGGCCTAATTCAGAGCCTTTTCCCTCCAGTCTGCTTCAGGGAGCTGTGTGGCCTGTGTTGGATGCTGAATGTCAGAGACCAGCTCTCAATGTCTTGCAGGAAGTATCAGGCTGCAAGGAACCATGGGAGAGATCCCCAGGTACCACACAAAGGCCTTTTTCCTGTGTTGCTTGGTGTATCTTCTTCAGCCTGTGAGTGTGTGTGTGAGTGTGTGTGTGAGTGTGAGTGTGTGTGTGAGTGTGAGTGTGTGTGTGAGTGTGAGTGTGGGTGTGTGTGTGTGTGTGTGTGATCCTCTAAAATCAATGATCTGTTAACAACCTGTTTTTGTGTGTATTTCATCCTGTAGGTCCCAGCAGATGACAGCGAGGTGACCGCAGCCTGCGAGGAGGCTCTCCACTGGGCCTGTCGTTTCCTTCCCTTCTCCCGATTCCTCAATGCTGAGGAGATCATCCAGGACACCCTCCTCAGCTTGGTCTCTGAACTACCCCCTGTAACCCTGGTAAATCTGAGCCGGCCGTCACCTCATACACAGGCATTCCTATTCGGTTCATTGTGTTTTTCCGCGTCCCACACAGGACAGGTATAAAGTAGAGTGGAATCACGTCTCTTACCCCAGGCTGGTGTCTTCCTCCAGGTGGCAGAGACTCTGGTGCAGGCCTTCCCTGAGGAGGAGGAGTCAGTCAGGGTCCCTCTGAGAGAGAAGTACAACTCACTCCTGCGGAGACTGAGGCACTGCACTGTCCCAGGTCACTACTATCTACTAATGTCACTGCTCTTCACCTTTCTGCCCAGCAGAACGTAAAGAGAGTAAAATATAATATATGTCATTTAGCAGACACTTATCAAATCTGATTTAGTCATGCGTTCATACATTTTACGTCCGGATGGTCCCGGGAATCAAACCCACTATCTTGGCGTAAGGTAATGCTAATGTTTCTTACTAATCTTCATTCGCTCCTTGACCTTCTCTTTCTCTCTTCTAGCCTCAGGACAGAACGGTAAGAAGAGGGATGAGGAGGAGGGAGAGGAGGTGATGATGATTCTGGTGCAGGAGCGGCTCAGACAGAGGAGGAAGGACCTGAAGCGTCTGGCCAGGCACCTGGCTCCCCTGGAGCTCTACCTATGGGAGAGGGAGGAGGAGCAGGACAGGAGGGGAGGAGGGCAGGGGGCTGTAGCCCTGCTAGAGAGATTCTCCCTGGGGGCCAGTCTGAGTAACAGCACCCTGACGGACTGTGGGCGCCCCCTGGTGTACAGCGATGGAGACACGGCCGAGAACTCCGTGGCTCTCTCTCCTGACCTGCACAGCAGGCCTCCTCACAGGTAGACTCAGGCTTTCTTGATGAAATTTGTATCTGTCAGAAATATTTGTTAAGAAACCAATCATTACTTTTAAACCTTGTACTTTTATGGCCATTGTGGCAACGTCAGGCAAGTTGATTGTACAAAAGTTTCTCTTTGGCGGAATTTGTGGTGTAAACAATTTTTGTTTTCAGCATCAGCAAGAGAGTGAGGGTGCAGGACCGAGCAGACAAGCCTGGAAGTCAAGTAGAAGTAGTTGAGGGTGGGAGCATCCAGGAGGAAGACCAGAGCTGCACGGGCCCAGCCCAGGACCCTGCTGTGGGGGAGGACAGCCCCTCTCTGACCCTGCCCGTGGTGGGGACCTGGGAGTTTGAGCTGGAGGATGAGGAGTACCTGCGTTTCCTGGAGCTCTTCCTCAGCTACGTGTTGGAGAAGGACGGCCCTGACCCAGACGCAGGCAGTGACCCTCCCCTGCTGAAGGGCTTCTGTAGCCAGCTGAGAGAGCGAGAGCTGCACTCCCTCACCTTCGATGTCCTCACCACCCTCCGCCGTCGCCAGAGAGATGGGCGCCAAGCGACCAGGAGGCAGGGGGGCAGTGACGTCCCCGTGTTCAGAGCAGGACACTGCTACAAACCAGTACTCGTTACCACCCCTTCGTTTCTCCACAGTGAGCCCCCTACACCCAGACCCAGCATGTCTGTCAGTGTCCTGTCTCTTCCTGGGCTCAGGACCGGCAGGGAGCAGGGGTTGTTTGGCTTCAGTCTGCAGGCCAGGCCAGCCAGCCCACGTCCAGAACCCACACCTCAAAGAAGCCGCCTCGGCTCGAAGTCTAGCCCCAGTCAGAGTTCTGTTCCCTGGGAGCAACAATCGGAGGGCTGGGCGTTCGGGCCCCTGTGCTCCGTGGAGGCTGTAGAACTGCAGCAGGAGCTGGAGCCCAAGCTGGAGGCCCAGTTCCCAGGGCTGGGCAGGCTTCTGGAGTGGATGGTGCGCTGGGCCGATAAGAAGGTGTTGCTGGGACAACCCAGCCGGATGAAGGAGAGGGAGGCGGGTGGAGGAGAAGTAGCTGGAGGTGGGGTGGTTATTCGGGTCAAAGCCTCGGCTCCTGCGGTGCTCACGGCCCTCAGCATGTTGGAGCACAGGTACACCACCGCCCTGCTAGGCATGGACCACTACAGCGCAAATTTACAGGTGAGTAGATAGTGTTCTATGAACTGTTTATTAACCAGATTTAGAGATGTGCGTGGACTTGTGCCATGAGTGATGAGAACCACCAGACTTGGCATAGACCAGAATTCTCTGACAGGTTTCCTGTCTTATCTCAAATCAAATGTTATTGGTCACATACACGTGATTAGCAGATGTTATTGCGGGTGTAGCGAAATGCTTATGCTTCTAGCTCCGACAGTGCAGTAATATCTAATAAAGTACACAACATATACACACAAATGTAAGTTGGAATGAATTAAGACTATATACATATATGGACGAGCGATGTCAGAGCGGAACGTACTAAGATGCTGTAGAATAGTATAGAATACAGTATATACATATGAGATGAGTAATGCCAGATATGTGAACATTAAGTGACTAGTGTTCCATTCCTTAAAGTGGCCAGTGATTCCTAGTCTATACCTATAGGCAGCAGCCTCTAATGTGCTAGTGATGGCTGTTTAACAGTCCGATGGCCTTGAGATAGAAGCTGTTTTTTATTTCTCTGTCCCAGCTTTGATGCACCTGTACTGACCTTGCCTTATGGGATAGCAGGGTGAACAGGCAGTAGCTCAGGTGGTTGTTTTCCTTGATCTTTTTGGCCTTCCTGTGACATCGGGTGCTGTAGGTGTCCTGGAAGGCAGGTAGTTTGTCCCCGGTAATGCGTTGGGCAGAACGCACCACCCTCTGGAGAGCCTTGCGGTTGCAGGCGGTGCAGTTGCCGTACCAGGTGGTGATACAGCCCGACAGGATGCTTTCAATTGTGCATCTGTAAAAGTTTGTGAGGGTTTTAGGTAATAAGACAAATTTCTTTAGCCTCGTGAGGTTGAAGAGGTTCTGTTGCACCTTCTTCACAACACTGTCTGTGTGGGTGGTCCATTTCAGTTTGTCAGTGATGTGTACGCCAAGGAACTTGAAGCTGTCCACCTTCTCCACTGCAGTCCCGTCGATGTTGATAGGAGGGTGCACCATCTACTGTTTCCTGAAGTCCACGATTATCTCCTTTGTTTTGTTTTGTTGACGTTGAGTGAGAGGTTGTTTTCCAGGCACCACACTCACAGAGCCCTCACCTCCTCCCTGTAGGCTGTCTCGTCATCGTTGGTAATCAAGCCTACTACTGTTGTGTCGTCTGAAAACTTAATGATTGAGTTGGAGGCGTGCTAGGCCACGCAGTCATGGGTGAACAGGGAGTACAGGAGTGGACTGAGCACGCACCCTTGTGGGGCCCCAGTGTTGAGGATCAGCGGAGTGGAGGGGATGTTTCCTACCTTCACCACCTGGGGGTGGCCCGTCAGGAAGTCCAGGACCCAGTTGCACAAGGCGGGGTTCAGACCAAGGGCCTCGAGCTTAATGATGAGCTTGGAGGGTACTATGGTGTTGAATGCTGAGCTATAGTCAATGAACAGCATAGGTGTTCCTCTTGTCCGGATGGGATAGGGCAGTGTGCAGAGTGATGGCGATTGCATTGTCTTTGGATCTATTGGGGCGGTAAGCAAATTGAAGTGGGTCTAGCTTTCTTGGGAACAGGAACAATGCTGGCCATCTTGAAGCATGTGGGGACAGCAGACTGGGATAGGGAGTGATTGAATATGCCCGTAAACACTCACTCTCCTTTCTCCCCTCCACCCCCAGGTTCCAGAGAGGCAGTGGACAGTGGCTCCAGTGTTGCAGCCTGAGGTGGGCTGGAAGCTGGAGAGGGAGAGCAGTGTGGATACAGGTTACCCTGCATCAGCTGGCACACCCATTACTCTGCCAGACCAGGATCCCCAACACTGCGAACTGTCCTAGTGAGTGTGTGCATGAGTGTTTTATCATTTTCTTATGGCTCAGAGAGGATCTTAATATATTTCTGTTCTACAGTGGGTCACAGACTGAGGGGGTGGAACGAGTGACATCCCAAGAGACCTCACAGCTTTCTGACCCTGTGGGAGTGACCTTAATAAACCCTGAGAGTGGGGTGGCAGACTTCCCAGACAACAAGCTTGACCTTTCTGCTGAAAAAGGAGAGGACAGCAATGCTGACAAGGCCTTGAGGTCATCAGCCTCTCTCGCCATCCCCAACATCTCTGTCCACATCAAGAGCCTCCGTCCAACACAGAGCCCACCAGGCCAGGTGGGCACAGCCAATCACACCATGACCGTTCCTCTATGTTTCTAGATGAAGTGTTGGGTTGGCACCTGGTCACTTAAGTTTGTCTATCCTTTCTTCTCCTCAGGCATTAACGCTGGCAGATCTACGGTGCTCAGAGAGGGAAGAGGACATTGTCAGCTCTCAGTGAGTTCTGGGTGTGGGAAACACAGGGAAAAGTTATTTTTTATTTTTCTCATTTACTATTTGACACCAGAGCCAAAGGCAACCGTGGCTGGTTGGCCAAGGTGAGTTGGTAGGCTACTGTTACCGTGGTGATAGTAAACAGAAGCTACAGTTTGGTATGACAGACCATAGAAATGGATTCTATTCATTCTATTTCTTGTGACCGACACTGTGGATTGTAACCAAAGCTGCCAGTTACTAGAGGGCTTGTTTTTGTCTCTTTGGAAAAGTCATTTCACATAATGTTTATGTTTACATGAATGTTCGTGTGTTCTAGAGAGGAGGAAGAGAATCTGCTGTCTCATGGCTCCCTGAGAAGACCATCAGATATTACTGAAGAAGTGACAAGAAATATGTAAGTGAACCCAAACAAAAACACACCCTATATTGCTTTGTATTCCTTTAGTTCCATATAATAATATTACAGAGGTACTTTGGTTCACTTCCCTTCAAATCTGCATTTGTGACATTCACTTGGTCTGTTTTCTCCTCAGAACTCCGAGTGAGGGTTCAGGATCAGACGTCCCTCCCCGTGCCAACTTCCAACCCCTTCCCGTGGCAGGGCCTCAGGCTGGGGCTCAGGCAGCAGACTCTGCCCCTAACGGTGGGCTGCCCCAGGGGAGCACCAATACGACCCCTGCCTCTGCTCCCATCCAGACCCTGCCTGCCCAGACAGACCCTGTCAGACAGCTCTTGCAGGATGAGCTATTCAGACTGGTCCAGGTGGATATAAATATGAACATCAGACAAGGCAGAGGAAAATACATAAATGTATGTATGTAGCCACGGACTATTTCATGATTGCTTCGTGTTTCTCTCTTCAGTTGCAGCAGATCAACTTCATGAGTTTGATGCAGGTGGTCGGAGCGTCGTTTGTCAACCTCCCAGTGTCACAGAACAACACACTCCCGGCCCAGTCCAATGTGCCCTATCCACACCCCAATGCGCCCCTGTCCCACCCTAACACTCTCCTCCCTCACCTGAATCTGACCCCCTCCCAGAACAACATGTCCCCTATGCCCCAGACCCAGAGCTCGGTTCAGGCCCCTCTAGCCTCGGAGCCCCCGTCTGGGGGAGACAGACCCACAGACCAACCCCCCATCCACGAAATGCAGCCATTGGCCGTCCACCCTGAGCCGTTGAGAGATATCCAGGGGGAGACCAGGACGTTGATCTCATCCTCTCATGGGCTTCAGACCACTGTGGACCCCACCTGCAGTGCCCCTCTGCTACTGCCCTCTGGTGGTAGCTCACAGGTTCCTGCTCCCTACAGCTCAGGACTGAAGCTCCTTCAGCTGCACCCTCCCCTGCTGTCTCTCCAGCGGCATGGTAACACGGCCCCTGTACGTGAGGCCTGGGGACCCCCGTCTGAGAGGAGACCCAGCACTACTGTGCCCCCCCACCTGAACCCCAGCCAGTATGACCCAGCCGCTCTGAGGAGGGCAGAGGAGAGAACGAGGGAGGCAGAGAGAGAGTCCACCGCGCCACCATCACACCTCAATCTGACACAGTATGCCCACTATCCCTCCAACCAGGCCCCCAGGAACACACTGCCCCCGCTCCAGAATCCAGAGACCAGGGTGGAGAGGTCCAGAGGGGCTGAGCCCCTTCACCTCCCTCCTACCCTCCCATCCCACAGACCTCCCCCTGTCCACGGCCTCCCCCTCCTCCGCTTCCACCCTGACCCACGCCCCCCTACGACCTTCGCCCTCATACCCCTCCCACACTCCTCCAGACCCCTGATTGTCACCCCAGCAGCCACGGGCCACAACCCCAGACTACAGTTACTCCAGAGAGACCCAGGCCCTCCTAGGATGATGCTGCCCGAAGCCACCCCTCCGGCCCGCGTGCCACGTCTCATCCCTCTGGGGGAGCTGATGGGCTGGGCTGCAGGGAGACAGAGGGGGGCAGAGGCCAGACTCCAACTCCTCAGAGTGGACCCACAGGCACAGAACCCTACCCCAGCAACACCCTCCACCAGCACCAACTCCAGCAGGAGGCAGAAGAGACAAGTGGAGAGGTTGAAGAGAGAGGGAGAGAAAGCAGAGGTCACATTTAGACCAGAGGACTCCATCATACTCCCGCGAGAGCGCAATGAGGACGAGCCTGCAGAGCCTGTTCTTGGGGAGGGCTATGTCTTTCCTCTTGGGACCTTTGACTCCGTGCTGACTGGTCAGGGATTGGTGGACAGGGCACTGTCTACTGCAGCTGAGCTCCATGCCTTTGCCTCTACACACAAGAGGCCTCCTGAGAGCCACGATGCTTGTACCAACACAGACCCAGCTTCTCCTCACTCAGATACAGGCATTTCTGCCCAACCTACTGTCACTTCTGCTGCTTCTGGACCTGCTGCTCTCCCTCCTGAATTGTTCCTGAATCTGCGGTTCCCTAGAGACCCTCCTGTCCACGACACAGAGACATCGGGGGAGAAACGACCAGAGAGAAACACGGTGAGAGGACTATTTAATGACAGAATCGAGTGGAACGTTCAGTACACCGGTACAGATCATCTATACTGTTTCAGGAATTTCATGAAATTCTACTTAATGGTCTTATATCTCTCTCTCCCTGCCTCTCCGGACGCACAGGGTCGTCAGTTCATAAATGTGATAGATCTGGAGGATGGGGCTCTGCTACAGGAGTTGACATCGTGCCCCCGCCCTGCGGTGCGGGATCATAACGTCAACCCCTCTCAGCCCTCTCCCCCCACCTCGGCACAGCTCCACCTGCTGGCAGCCTCCGTCACCAACTCAGCCCCTTCGGAACTCACTGCAGACACCAGCACAGAGGACGACCAACCCCAAGCTCAGCCAGATGGTCTGAGTCAATATAATCGATTCACTCTGCTAAAACAAAAGCGTTGTACTCCGTATATTGTCTCTGTCTGTAATATGTCCTGTGTCTCCTCCAGGCTTCTCTGTAGCGTCCCTTCCACCTGCCCACCCTGAGCCCAGTGGAGACCCAGTGACTCGCAGTCTGCTGCAGGAGAGGAGAGCCCCAGGCCGCTCCCTGGAGACCCATCGCGGAGCTCCGTCCAGGGCCCCAGTGATCCAGGCGTCTGCCCGTCTGTCTGAGATGGACGCCCAGCTAGCTGCCTTGCAGAATATTGCAGATCACATGGAGAGCGAGTTTGCCAATACCAGACTGGTAACGTAGCTTTGGGATTTACATATCTACACCTCATCCTGCCTGTGTCCACTTGTCGGCCTGATGATTGGCAAGTCAGTGAGTCTGCTGATAGTCCGTATGTGTAAAATGAAGTATTCCCTCTCTTAGCTGGTGAGCACCATTGAGACTCTGGGTCCTGCCATGGCTCCTGAAAGGGTGGAGGGAAGAACACCAGTGAACAAGACAGTCACTCTGGCCGCCTCACCAGAAGGTCAGATCCACAGTTAAGGCGTCTGCATACATAGGTTAGGTTTGCTCCAGAATTCGGGCTAGGCGACGCGGACGCCTCTGCTCGCATACTCCTTTCAAAAATGTGCATGGAAACTAGTTGTCTCTCTTAGAATGTCAACACACGTTTCATTGAAGAACCCCGTCCATAGTTCCCACTCCTGCTCGGAGTAGTACTTTTGACCAGTCACAGAAGAAGGGGCGTGGACTTCAGCTACTGAACTTCGACTTGTGTGCTCAAACAGCCTAAATTTTTTTTTTTAAACTGCCGTACTCCAAAACGTAACCAAATGTTGCCATAATATATGCGCTAACCGTTACGACGTGGAAGCGTGCGCCAGGCTTAAAACGCTTGACACCAGACCAAACTTCTTGACACCAGACCAAACTTCTTGACACCAGACCAAACTTCTTGACACCAGACCAAACTTCTTGACACCAGACAACAACAACAGTTCTGCCATACCCCCCCTGACTCTGTATGTGTGTGTATCCTCTCCATTTGAGCAGGGTGGAGATCACATCTGTCCGTGCACCATGACCTTGAGCTAGCGGGTCTTCGACAGGAAGAGGAGGAGGAGGAGGAAGGACCTGATAGTGTCGTAGTCAGCTCTGCTCCTTGGGGTGGGAAACAGCCCTTCTCTCTTTCTCCTCACACTCCTGCCGTCCAGAGCACCTCGACCCTGCACCAGCCCACACCAACAGGTATAGCAGCACTCTCCAGCAAGCATTCCCACTGTGGGAATATAGTTGTGCTCATAAAACAATTCATAACATGTGTCAACAGATCGCTATTAGCTTACCTTGTCATGGCATTGTTGATATATTATTGGCCATTGGATCCAATGGAAATATCTCCCTAGTAGATAATGGTGAGCCATGATGGTGTTAGTGTGATTGTAGTTCTTATGAGTCCCTAGTGGTTCGGCAGGTGGTAGTGGTCTGTTGTGCCGTTTCCAGTTACCAGGCTACCATCTAATACTCCTGTTACTGGCTCACCACAGCTGTAACTTTAGTGTCTGTCTACCCGAGCACCACACATCCCTGCTTTGTGCCTCTAACCAGGCTGTCTGACCTGAGGTCTACAGTATATCAACTGGGGGATCAGTCTGGGTAGAATGGCATCTCTGTCTTGTCTGTGGTTGCAGGCCTGTGGTTGTCTCCCGTCAGACCAGAACCAGAGCAGCGTGTGTGGGACATGGGTCAAGGTGAGAGCCGTGTCAACACACACTGTCACATACACCTGGCTGGGACTCACTGCTGTTACCTAACTCTGCATACGCACTTGTGCTGTAACCGATAGAGACTGCGAGTGGACACCTGTCGTTCTGCCCCTGAACAAGGCAGTTAACCCACTGTTCCTAGGCCGTTATTGAAAATAAGAATTTGTTCTTAACTGACTTGCCTAGTAAAATAAAGGAAAAATAAAGAAATTCAAAAGCTGCTACATCCCACATACAGGCACGCTCACCTTGTAATGGTACACCTGGTACTTGCATGTCTCTGGTTTGTGCTAGTTTGTGTTTCAGGTCGACATACTTGGAAGAGACATTGGACGGCTGCACAACTCAGCCCCTTGCAGCAGCATTCAGATCTGTATCATCCTACTTAGTAAGCTGTATGTTGATTGTGTTCCTCTTGCAGATTTGACAGACACTATGGATGGAGCACCTGGGAAGTAAGTATGTGAAAACTGATATCGGTAATCTATTTAGGAACATGTTAAATGATCACTGTTGGTTACCCTCTGTGTGAACATTATTCCATAGATGTAGATGTGATTGTGGTTTATTATTTTCCTCCTGCAATTCCTGTCTTCCTCAGATGGGCAGAGGAGACTCTGGGTCTCAGTGGGCTGAGTGATGTGGCAGACATCTTGGCGGAGTTGGTGAGGGAGGGAGGCATCTCCCCCACGGCACTGGGACTGTCGCACACCCAAGCTGCCCGCCTCAACAGGTAGGAACCTTCACGGTGAACAGCTCTAAAACTACTCCTCCTCTGATTGTCACCATCTCGAGCACTTTTTACTGGCTCTCAGCAGTGATGTGTTTGTGATTGACAGCAGGCTGGACCAGCAACAGAGCGGCAGGGCGGGACAGAGGGGCATGCGAGCAGAGGAGGAGAGGCGAGAGCTGAGGGTTTGGATGAGAAGGAAACAGAGGGAGAAACTGGTTGAGTACCGCAGACAGAGGGAGGAGAAGAGGGAGAGGGAACGCAAACCCTTCTCGGCCCCAGTCACACTGGTGAGAGGCTTCCGACTCGCATTTACATTCTGTGTACAGATTGGTTTTTCAGTGCCTTCATTCAGACACCATTTCTCTTCACAGAAACCAACGTCCAAAGATATAAACATCAATAAGAAAATCAAGGAAGAGAAAGACAAGTATGAGCACGAACACAGATACAGACATACAGATAGATACACTACCGTTCAAAAGTTTGGGGTCACTTAGAAATGTCCTTGTTTTTGAAAGAAAACCCCTTTTTTTCTCCTTCATTTAAAATAACATCAAATTGAACAGATTGTTAATGTTGTAAACGACAATTGTAGCTGGAAACGGCAGATTAAAAAAAAAAAAAAAAAAAAAAGTAATATCTACATAGGCGTACAGAGGCCCATTATCAGCAACCATCACTCCTGTGTTCCAATGGCACGTTGTGTTATCTAATCCAAGTTGATCATTTTAAAAGGCTAATTGATCATTAGAAAACCCTTTTGCAATTCTGTTAGCACAGCTGAAAACTGTTGTCCTGATTTAAAGAAGCAATAAAACTGGCCTACACGGTAGTGTACATGCAAGTGTTCCAAGTATTAGAAGCGTGTATGTGTGTTGATATGTTGTGTATTTGGACCGTTAGGACGGTTCTGCTGGAGCACCACAATCAGCGGGCCCGCGATGCCTGTAGTCTGATCACAGACCTCCTCACCACCCCACTGACCCTGCCCAATAACGCCAACCGCACCCTGAACCTACCCGCCACCTCCACACGACCCCTTACAGCTCAGACTGTCGGCAGCAGCCCCAGGTACACCTCGTAGGGTATTCACATCTGGGTGGATTTTAAGAACAATTTGATTTCAACAAATGTGTCTAAAACTGTAATGAGAGGGATAGAGGATGAACCTTGTCGTTCTGTGACGTCCCAGAGGTCGTAGTCTGTCTGTTGGGGGGAGGAGGAGGACAAGTACCAAACCCCAGACTGGGAGAGCCCGCTCCCTCTCCTCTCCAGGGGTGACACCACGTTCAGAAAGACGGCCTGCGTCGTCAGGGGGGCAGGAGACACTGACTTCCAGATTGGGACTGCACAGACCAGGTTAAGGCTTCTACCATCCACTAACAATCTCTTTTGATTTCGGTGTTCTAAAAATATCTAGGGGCTTACGGTAACAGAATGTATTAATATGTGATGACCTGGGATCCATAGCATTTAGAATGTTTGGGTAGAATGTTGCCAGATGCAGTGACTGACCAGTGTGTCTGTTTCCTGGGCGTTAGCGAGTTTTCTGCCAGGGGACCGCCTCTCCCAGGTGACCCGGCGGGGTATGATCACAGACCTGAGGGGTAGGACTGGGACTGGGCCTAAGACACACAGCCAGCAAGGTGAGACACTGCCAAGCTGTAGAGTAATCTTAGTAGCCATGTTTAGGCAGGGTTGGGGAGTAACGGATTACATGTAATCCGTTACATGTAAGGGATTACAAAAACACGGTAACTGTAATCCGTTACCAGCCAAAATATTGTAAGCAGACTACAGATACTTTTGAAAAACTAGATGATTACTTTTAAATTCAGAAAGGATGTTTGAGAGAGAACAAAAATCATCAACATTTCTCTGTTTACTCGATGACATTCAAATCAGCATTGAAAAAAGTGAAAGTTTAAGTGTGTTCCACCTGAGCGAATCTGACCACAAGTCATCACCACTATGATGACACACCAAATGTATTTGATGGATCGCGGTAAAAGAGCAGGAATAAGCTTTTGTAGGCTACAGTCCAAGATATGTTTTCCAATGGTCCAACTGCTGTCGGCATCCAAAGATTATCCAACTTGAATAAACACTTGGAGGTAAGGATGACAGCAGTGGTGTGGTCTACGGCGATACGGATATCACTTATTATTGATATCTACATAGCGCATTGATGTGAATCACACTGCTGCTCTTTCATTTAGCTATCTGCTCCTTACGGATTGTGGTTGTTGTGGATGGCTGTTCACAAATCTAAATGTCTATTTGAACCCAATAATGGTTGAATTCAAGAAGTTTAAGCTGCCTATCAATCATTGTTTTTGAAACCAGTGAACAGCCAGTGAAAAATGTGCTCTTGCAACAGCTGCATAGTGTGGATCCCAGCCTATGAAATTAAAGTGGGGTGTTCAATCTAATTCATGCTGATAAAAAAAAAATCCATAGGCCTAATGGACACATGCTCAAACTAGCACACTTATGATAGACTTAAAGGGGTAATCTGTAGTTGCTACATCCATTTTTGGATTTATAAATGTCATACATACACACACACAGTCAGTCAGTCAGTACCAGTCAAAGGTTTGGACACGCCCACTCATTCAAGGGATTTTCATTATTTTTACTATTTTCTACATTTTCGAATAATAGTGAATATATCAAAACATGAAATACACATGTGGAATCATGTAGTAACAAAAAAAGTGTTAAACAAATAGTGTTTTTTATATTTCAGATTATTCAAAGTAGCTACCCTTTGCCTTGATGACAGCTTTGCACACTCTTGGCATTCTCTCAATCAGCTTCAACTGGAATGCTTTTCCAACAGTCTTGAAGGAGTTCCCACATATGCTGAGCACTTGTTGGCTCCTTTTCCTTCACTCTGCGGTCCAACTCATCCCAAACCATCTTAATTGGGTTGAGGTCGGGTGATTGTGGAAGACGGGTCATCTGATGCAGCACTCCATCACTCTCCTTCTTGGTCAAATAGCTCTTACACAGCCTGGAGGTGTGTTGGGTCATTTTCCTGTTAAAAAAGCAAATGAGAGTCCTAAGCGCAAACCAGATGGGATGGCGTATCGCTGCAGAATGCTATGGTAGCCATGCTGGTTAAGTGTGCCTTGAATTCTAAATAAATCACAGTGTCACCAGCAAAGCACCATCACACCACCTCCTCCATGCTTCACGGTGGGAACCACACATGCGGAGATCATCCGTTCACCTACTCTGCATCTCACAAAGACAAGGTGGTTGGAACCAAAAATCATCAGACCAAAGGACAGATTTCAATTGCTTGTGTTTCTTGGCCCAAGTCCTATAGTGGTTTCTTTGCAGCAAGTCTCCTCAGAACAGTTGATGTTGAGATATGTCTGTTACTTAAACTCTGAAGCATTTATTTGGTCTGCAATTTCTGAGGCTGGTAACTCCAATGAACTTATCCTCTGCAGCAGAGGTAACTCTGCGTCTTCCTTTCCTGTGGCAGTCCTCATGAGAGCCAGTTTCATCATAACGCTTAATGGTTTTTGCGACTGCACTTGAAGAAAGTTCTTGATCTTCCTCATTGACTGACCTTCATGTCTTAAAGTAATGATGGACTGTCATTTCTCTTTGCTTATTTGAGCTGTTCTTGCCATAATATGGACTTGGTCTTTTAGCAAATAGGGCTATCTTCTGTATAACCCCTACTTTGTCACAACACAACTGATTGCCTCAAACGCATTAAGAAGGAAAGAAATTCCACAAATGAACTTTTAACATGGCACACCTGTTAATTTAAATCCATTCCAGGTGACTACCTCATGAAGCTGGTTGAGAGAATGCCAAGAGTGTGCAAAGCTGTCATCAAGGCAAAGGGTGGCTACTTTGAAGAATCTGTTATTTGTTTAATACTTTTTTTTGTTTACAACATGATTCCACATGTGTTATTTCATAATTTTGATGTCTTCACTATTCTACAATGTAGAAAATAGTTAAAAAAAAAAAAAAAAAAACTGGAAAGAGCAGGTGTGTCCCACATTTTGACTGGTACTGTATATCCATTGATTCTTGAAGAATATAACTTATAAATGCCTCATGAGCTTAGTTCAACTGTCACACTCCATGAGAACGCACAATATAAGCGTGTGTTTTTCCAATGTTTGTATAGCCTCATAACATGGTTAAAACAATAATTTTGATGTCATGGACGGTCAGTCCTTGTATCCATAGCGCTGTCTATTAATCTGAGAGTGGTTACATTTCTCCAAGCCCATCCCTCAGCTTTTTACCAAAACAGAGGCGGAGCGACAGTTTTTGTTATTGTTCAATCTGTGGATTTGCCATTTAAACAGCTGTTTTCTCTGCTACCGCACGGCAAGCGGTACCGAAGCACCAAGTCTAGGACTGAAAGGCTCCTCAACAGCTTCTACCACCAAGCCATTAGAATGCTGACCAATTCATAAAAATCGCCATTGGACAATTTACATTCACTCCCCATCCCCTCTTATACACTGCTGCTACTTGTTTGTTTGTTACCTATGCATAGTCACTTCGCCCCCACCTACATGTACAGATTACCTCAACTAGCCTGTACCCCTGCACACTGACTTGGTACCGGTGCCCCCTGTATATAACCTTGTTATTGTTATTGTGTTACTTTTTATTTTAACCTACTTGGCAAATATTTTATTCTTCTTGAACTGCACTGTTGGTTAAGGGCTTGTAAGTAAGCATTTCACGGTAAAGTCTACACTTGTTGTATTCAGCGCATGTGGCAAAGTTTGATTTGATATTATCAAGACATCAAAGTGTCACCAACAAAAAGGTAAACAATAGGCCTATAGCAAATGCATCATATGGCATTCATTTTTTCACATGTAAATAGCACTTTTCAGTAGTGCTCAAAGCATGCCATTCCATGAGAGCAGCATTTATTTTTCAACTCGACTCAATGACCCCAATCAGTCCTCCATGACAACAAAATCATAAACAACACAGTATGGCTGGCTAATAAGTCCTTCGTTTTGGGGTTATGCTCAGGTAAAACAATTTGGCTAATCTATCCATATTTCTAAGTCCTATTCTTGAAGATCAAGAGGTATAACATTTATTGGAATGACTGGAATTCTGATAAACTGGTTTTTAATGTAAAGATATAATTTAATTGTATTATATGTAGTAGAAAGCGATGGTTTAGAAGAAGCCTACATAACCAACCCCTAAAGTAAAGTTTTACATCCATATATCGCCAGCTATGTAAACTTTAACATTGATTTATCCTGCAATAGTTGTCGTTCAATTGGTAACATACATTTTTGTCTTCTTCTAATGCCTCTTAAAGGGAAGTCATCTAAAAGTAACTGAATGTAATCAGATTACGTTACTGAGTTTAGGTAGTCCAAAAGTTGTTACTGATTACAATTGTTGGACAGGTAACTGTAACGGATTACATTTAGAAAGTAACCTACCCAACCCTGTGTTTAGGTAATATAGATTAAAGTTATACCCTGTTTATACCCTGTAGAGTGGAGAAGAGAAGTGATCCAGTCGTCACCTGGACGGAGAGGTGGAGGAACAAGGGAGCAGAGAGAGACTGAAGAGAGGGAGGAGGAGGTGGTGAGCCCATGGAACCCCCCTCCAGAGATCTGCAGGTTGCTGGGGCTGGAGAACTCAGGCGGCCAGGGTGGTGTGGTGGCTAGAGCTGGGGGAACAGGGCTGGACAGACTGGATACCCTGTCAGAGAGCACTGGCAGCATCCTCAGCAAACTGGACTGGGCTGCCATTGAAAGCATTGTGGCCTCGGAAGGGGCCATCTGATTGACTTCGAGCATCCCCATCGGCATGCAGGAACGAGGATGACTATCTTGAGGGACAAGAGGAGCACAGGTTCACAAGGGAAGGATCACAACACAACATTAAAACCATTGATGTGCCTATACGCTGTGATATTACTTGAAAGCGTTTCAACTGTTCACGGGAGCATTTGGAGGGCAGTCAGTACTGTGTGTCTTGTCATGCATCCTCTTGGTACCAGCTTGTACCAGAGAATCAGCATCATCATATTGGTACTCATGCCATATCTTTGTATTGTATGAGTTTGTCATGTCTATTTTTGGAGATCCAGTGTGTGTATATGACATTTTTGTTTTGGGTTTTAAATACCTGCATATTTATTTATTTTTGTGTGAACATATATAACCAGCTGATGTGGGCGGCAGGTAGCCTAGTGATTAGAGCGTTGGACTAGTAACCGAAAGGTTGCACGATCGAAGCCTGAGCTGACAAGGTAAAAATCTGTCGTTCTGCTCCTGAACAAGGCAGTTAACCCACTGTTCCTAGGCCGTCATTGAAAATAATAAGAATTTGTTCTTAACTGATCTGCCTAGTTAAATAAAGGTAAAATAAAAAACATGTTGATTTCCACTCAGGAAAAAAATGAAATAGAGTTTGAATGTAGTCTTTGCTTTGTGGCATAGCTCAACATTTTTTTGAACTATTTTTATAAAGACTTTGATAGTACTAGAAAGGGTAAGAGTGTCTCTTTTTTTTGTAAGATACAGAATCTGCACAAATGGGCAATGACTGGAAGTGACAATATTATCAATAGCTAGAAATGACCACTATTTAGCAGTATTGGCGCTTTTGTTGAAATATTGAAGCAGCTTCCGGGTCACAGTTCAAGTAAACTTTAAAAAAAACTAAAAAACATGGATCCTAACAAAACGGACAACGGTAAATGTTACGTTATTAGCTGTTTTTATAATTAACCGAATAAATGGTTGCAGTGGACAATGTTCGCAGCAAGCATGATTATTCAATATAACGAATGTGAGAGAAATCATCCTGTTTTTGCTGCTAGCTAGCTTGTTTGGTAGCTAGTTAGCTGACGTTAGCTACTACATCATCTCTGGCTACGACTATTCTTTCAATGAACAATGCGCTCCGAAATGTTTTCTTAATTAAACGGGTCCAACTGCAAAGTAGCTCAACCCAACAGAAGTTTGTGTCCTCGTGCAGTTTGTAATGCGCTAGGTAACGTTAGTCAAATGTATGTGTCATATGCATAGGATACACATGTACACAGACACAGTACAATGACACGCTTACTTGCAGTTTCACCTCAACAATGCGACAACAGTATAATATTTTTTTTAAAGCAATAAAGATCAAATAGAAATTCAATGGGAATGAAAATATAATACAAAGGCACTCAAACAAGTACAATAGTTGTATGTGCGATGGGGGATATGGTGAGCAAAGTGTTTAAATTGTGCAATATTTTTTGCAATAGAAATCGTGTCGTATGTTTGTGCATAATATGTACATATGTGTGGGCGTGGGTGAGTGCATATGTGAGCTAGCTTGTGAAATACAATAGCCACTCTGGAGTGTAGTCAGTCTATCAGTAAATGATGTATACAGTCTGTCTGATTTTTGGTTAGTTCTTGGTGTGACAATGGTGACATTACGTATTGGCAATGGTAGTGATTTCATGTTGAGAGAAAGTAGTGAATGAATGAAGCAGCTAGTGTGATTGAATCCTTTTCTTGTCTTTTTTAGCGTCTGAGCAGAGTGATGGAGATATGGCCTCTATCATGGGATTCTCTGGCTTTGGTAAGTGTTACTTCCATTGGCCTTCATATCAACCTGACGTCAACAAAATATTCACCAGAAATGTATTTTAATAGGAGAGTACAGCATTTTCATACCAGCGTTCCGCTCTTCACTCCAGGAAAGAAAGCTCGCACCTTTGACCTGGATGCCATCTTTGAGCAGACCCGAAGAACAGCAATCGAGAGGAGTCAACAAGTATTAGGTTAGTGGCAAATAGCTACGTGCCCTTTAACTCAGTCTGTGTGTGTTTTAAGTGTCTAACCTCAGCTGTGTCTCCAGAGGAGAGGCAGAAAGAGGAAATTGGGGAGAGCTCCCATACAGCCAAGGCATCAAGCTCCAAACAGAGAGACAGAGCCCCTGCCCCTGCACCCAGGTAACACAAACAATCCCATCCATCCTAACTGACCAATGACTTTCATATGCTCTGAGTTAAATTAACTGTGTGTGAGGGTCATTTCAAATTGAGTGTTATTACCAGTATGCGGGATTGGCTAGATTATTGAAACTCATGGGTCTCTATTACATACTACCCAACAGGAAGAAGGAGGAGAGCAGTAGTGGCAGCGGCAGCAGTGACTCAGACTCTGACTCAGAACTTATTGGCCCCCCAGTGCCCAAACAACTGACTGGTCAGGAGGATGATGAGGACTTAGTGGGGCCACCACTACCACCAGGGTACAGAGGAAGCACAGCTGACGATGAAGACGACGACGACGATGATGATGATATGCAGGATGATGAAGATGATGTAAGTCTGTTTCAACTTATGACACAAGGAAACAACTAAACATTTTACAGTAGATTTGCTTGAGGCTAAAAACATCTGCTCCCATACTGTTGCTAAACCTTTACATAAGTACATACATTTCTGTCTGCAACAAACAATTTTTACAGTCCTGAAGCCAAATATTTATTTACATGGTGTGTTCTTACTATGTTATACCACTGGAGGCCAGTACACTCTTAGCATTTCATGAGACTTGCTTTATCATTCCCTTTTACACAATAATGTATTGTGAGTCGACCCAGTGCAATCTTGGTGTACTGCTTTCTCACACCACCTCCTGATAAACCATAACAAAAAGCCATCATTTTAAAGTATGTAGGCCACCGAAATGCACCGCCCAAAGACACTTGGCCAGATGGTTTTCTCCTTAAAAAAGTGTCCTCCCTCATCTCTCTCTCTTTCTCTCTCTCTGAGTAGTAAAAGTCTCTTTGCTGTGTGTATGTTATGAGTGATATAGGCCAGACACCCAGCGTTCTCAGAGCAGGTGTGATTTGAGGCCGCCGTGGGGCTATGTGATGGATGGTGGCCTGTGACATGTCGGCCTCTGGTAATAACACGGCCCTCAAGCCAAACGCAGCCCTCCCATTGGGTGTAGGTGTAGCTAGTGGACCCTGCTGTGGGAGAAAACCAACCTGTAGCATATCACACAGCCCATTTAAAGCTGAAATATTGTGTATGACAGAGTGCCAAGCAGCCCACTCCACCTTCATCCACACATGTATGACAGGCAACTTCCTGTCCCTCTCTCTCTCTCTCTCTCTCTCAGAGTCCAGTGAAGAAGATTCCAGACACTCATGAGATTACTCTGCAGCATGGCACCAAAACAGTAAGCATTTTCCAACTTTCCTCTCTATAACACCCCTCTATGTTTATTAACTGCGGTGTTATATAACCTTTCCAAAGTGGATTCCAAACTACTCATTGTTACTCATTGCACTCATGAGCCCGTTTAAAGCACCCATTAATTTGCATATTTCCCTCCTAGGACTCATTAACAATAGAACTGCCTGGTCTATCAGTACCCGCTAAAGAACGTTGCCGGGCCTCTCCTTTAGCAGATGCATATCAACCTGCAAGGTGCAGCAAACATAAGCACCAAAGCTTGATAAATAGTGCATAAACTATTATAAACATATATTATTATTTGTTTACGGGGTAGATCAGCTTTAATATTGCAGATAGATTGTCGCTTCCATCATTGTAATTGTCTGCATCATTTCCAATCCCCCATATATTTTGTTGTTGTATATACTGTCTTGCCCAAAAGTTTTGAGAATGACACAAATATACATTTTCACAAAGTCTGCTGCCTCAGTTTGTATGATGGCAATTTGAATATACTCCTGAATGTTATGAAGAGTGATCAGATGAATTGCAATTAATTGCAAAGTCCCTCTTTGCCATGCAAATTAACTGAATCCCCCAAAAACATTTCCACTGCATTTCAGCCCTGCCACAAAAGGACCAGCTGACATCATGTCAGTGATTCTCTCGTTAACACAGGTGTAAGTGTTGACGAGGACAAGGCTGGAGATCACTCTGTCATGCTAATTGAGTTCGAATAACAGACTGGAAGCTTCAAAAGGAGGGTGGTGCTTGGAATCATTGTTCTTCTCAACCATGGTTACCTGCAAAGAAACACGTGCCGTCATCATTGCTTTACACAAAAAGGGCTTCACAGGCAAGGATATTGCTGCCAGTAAGATTGCACCTAAATCAACCATTTATCAGATCATCAAGAACTTCAAGGAGAGCAGTTCAATTGTTGTGAAGAAGGCTTCAGGGCGCCCAAAAAAGTCCAAGCGCCAGGACCGTCTCCTAAAGTTGATTCAGCTGCGGGATCGGGGCACCACCAGTACAGAGCTTGCTCAGGAATGGCAGCAGGCAGGTGTGAGTGCATCTGCACGCACAGTGAGGTGAAGACTTTTGGAGGATGGCCTGGTGTCAAGAAGGGCAGCAAAGAAGCCACTTCTCGTCAGGAAAAACATCAGGGATAGACTGATATTCTGTAAAAGGTACAGGGATTGGACTGCTGAGGACTGGTGTAAAGTAATTTTCTCTGATGAATCCCCTTTCCGATTGTTTGGGGCATCCGGAAATACCTTGTCACCTTGTCCGGAGAAGACAAGGTGAGCGCTACCATCAGTCCAGTGTCAAGCCAATGGTAAAGCATCCTGAGACCATTCATGTGTGGGATTGCTTCTCAGCCAAGGGAGTGGGCTCACTCACAATTTTGCCTAAGAACACAGCCATGAATAAAGAATGGTACCAACACATCCTCCGAGAGCAACTTCTCCCAACCATCCAGGAACAGTTTGGTGACAAACAATGCCTTTTCCTGCATGATGGAGCACCTTGCCATAAGGCAAAAGTGATAACTAAGTGGCTCAGGTAACAAAGCATCGATATTTTGGGTCCATGGCCAGGAAACTCCTTAGACCTTAATCCCATTGAGAACTTGTGGTCAATCCTCAAGAGGCGGGTGGACAAACAAAACCCCACAAATTCTGACAAACTCCAAGCATTGATTATGCAAGAATGGGCTGCCATCAGTCAGGATGTGGCCCAGATGTTAATTGACAGCATGCCCGGGCGGATTGCAGAGGTCTTGAAAAAGAAGGGTCAACACTGCAAATATTGACTCTTTGCATCAACTTCATGTAATTGTCAATAAAAGCCTTTGACACTTATGAAATGCTTGTAATTATACTTCAGTATTCCATAGTAACATCTGACAAAAATATCTAAAGGCACTGAAGCAGCAAACTTTGTGGAAATTAATATTTGTCATTCTCAAATCTTTTGGCCACGACTGTACAGTACTAGTCAAAAGTTTGGACACACCTACTCATTCAAGGGTTTTTCTATATTTTTTACTATTGTAGAATAATAGTGAAGACATCAAAACAATGAAATAACATATGGAATCATGTAGTTACCAAAAAAGTGTTAAACAAATCAAAATATATTTTATATAGTAGCCACCCTTAGCCTTAATGACAGCTTTGCGCGCTCTTGGCATTCACTCAACCAGCTTCATGAGGTAGTCATCTGGAATGCGTTTCAATTAACAGGTGTGCCCTGTTAAAAGTTAATTTGTGGAATTTCTTTCCTTAATGCATTTGAGCCAATCAGTTGTCTTGTGACAATGTATTGGGGGGTATACAGAGAGAGCCCTATTTGGTCAAATACCAAGTCCATATTATGGAAAGAACAGCTCAAATGAGGAAAGAGAAATGACAGACCATCATTACTTTAAGACCTGAAGGATAAGTTAGAGTTAACTGCACCTCAGATTGCAGCCCAAATAAATGCTTCACAGAGTTCAATTAACAGACACATCTCAACATCAACTGTTCAGAGGAGACTGCATGAATCAGGCCTTCATGGTTGAATTGCTCCAAAGAAACCACTACTGAAGGACACTAATAATTAGAAGAGACTTGCTTGGGCCAAGAAATGCGAGCAATGGACATTAGACCGGTGGAAATCTGTCCTTTGGTCTGATGAGTCCAAATTTGAGATTTTGGTTCCAACTTCCTATCGTAGGGGAACAGATGATCTCCGCATGTGTGGTTCCCACCGTGAAGCATGGAGAAGGTGTGGGGGTGCTCTGCTGGTGACACTGCCAGAGATTTATTTGGAATTCATGGCACACTTAACCAGCATGGCTACCACAGCATTCTGCAGCGATACGCCATCCCATCTGGTTTGTGCTTAGTGGGATTATCATTTGTTTTTCAACAGTACAATGACCCAACACACCTCCAGACTGTGTAAGGGCTATTTGACCATGGAGAGGGATGGAGTGCTGCATCAGATGACCTGGCCTCCACAATCACCCAACCTCAACCCAATTGAGATGGTTTGGGATGAGTTGGACCGCAGAGTGAAGGACAAGCAGCCAACAAGTGCTCAGCATATGTGGGAAATCCTTCAAGACTGTTGGAAAAGCATTCCTCATGAAGCTGTTTGAGAGAATGCCAAGAGTGTACATAGCTCTCATAAAGGCAAAGGGTGGCTACTTTGAAGAATCGCAAATATAAAATATTTTGATTTGTTTAACCGTTGTTTTGGTTACTACATGATTCCATATGTGTTCATAGTTTTCATGTCTTTTTTTTTTTTTAATTAGTAGGTGTTCTAAAACTTTTGACCAGTGTGTGTGTGTGTGTGTATATATACAGATTCCGTCTCTCACAGTTGAAGTGTACCTATGATAAAAATTACAGATCTCTACATGCTTTGTAAGTAGGAAAACCTGCAACATCGGCAGTGTATCAAATACTTGTTCTCCCCACTGTACATACATACATACATAGTTGAAGTCGGAAGTGCCTCTTTGCTTGACATCATGGGAAAATCAAAAGAAATTAGCCAAGATCTCAGAAAAAAAATCGTAGACCTCCACAACTTCTGGGTCAGAAGTTTACATACACTAGTTGACTGTGCCTTTAAGCAGCTTGGAAAATTCCAGAAAATTATGTCATGCTTTTAGAAGCTTCTGATAGGCTAATTGACTTCATTTGAGTCAATTGGTGGTGGATGTATTTCGAGGCCTACCTTCAAACTCAGTGCCTCTTTGCTTGACATCATGGGAAAATCAAAAGAAATCAGCCAAGACCTCAGAAAAAAAATCGTAGACCTCCACAAGTCTGGTTCATCCTTGGGAGCAATTTCTAAATGCCTGAAGGTACCACGCTCATCTGTACAAACAATATTACGCAATTATAAACACTATGGGACCACGCAGCCGTCATACCGCTCAGGATGGAGACGCGTTCTGTGATGAACGTACTTTGGTGCGAAAAGTGCAAATCAATCCCAGAGCAACAACAAAGGACATTGTGAAGATGCTGGAGGAAACGGGTGCAAAAGCATCTATATCCACAGTAAAACGAGTCCAATATCGACATAACCTGAAAGGCAGCTCAGCAAGGAAGAAGCCACTGCTCCAAAACCGCCATAAAAAGCCAGACTACGGTTTGCAACTGCACATGGGGACAAAGATCATACTTTTTGGAGAAATGTCCTCTGGTCTGATGAAACAAAAATATAACTGTTTGGCCATAATGACCATCGTTATGTTTGGAGGAAAAGGGGGGAGGCTTGCAAGCTGAAGAAGAATACCATCCCAACCGTGAATCACGGGGGTGGCTGCAGGAGGGACTGGTGCACTTCACAAAATAGATGGCATCATGAGGAAAGAAAATTAGGTGGGTATATTGAAGCAACATCTCAAGACATCAGTCAGGAAGTTAAAGCTTGGTCGCAAATGGGTCTTCCAAATGGACAATGACCCCAAGCATACTTCCAAAGTTGTGGCAAAACGGCTTAAGGACAACAAAGTCAAGGTATTGGAGTGGCCATCGCAAAGCCCTGACCTCAATCCCATAGAAAAGTTGTGGGCAGAACTGAAAAAGCGTGTTCGAGCAAGGAGGCCTATAAACCTGACTCAGTTACACCAGCTCTGTCAGGAGGAATGGTCCAAAATTCACCCAACTTATTGTGGGAGGCTTGTGGAAGGCTACCCGACCCGTTTGACCCAAGTTAAACAATTAAGGCAATGCTACCAAATACTTATTGAGTGTATGTAAACTTCTAACCCTCGGGGAATGTGATGAAATAAATAAAAGCTGAAATAAATCATTCTCTCTACTATTATTCTGACATTTCACATTCTTAAAATAAATTGGTGATCCTAACTGACCTAAGACAGGGAATTTTTACTAGGATTAAATGTCAGGAATTGTGAAAAACTGAGTTTAAATGTATTCGGCTAAGGTATATGTAAACTTCCGACTACAACGGTGTATATCTATATATTATAAAGGATTAATTTCATGAATAATTATTTGTGGAAATAGATCAATAAAAAAACAACACACAACAGTCATTTGTTTTGAGTCAAGAATATGTTTTGTGTATTTCTACAATGACCTAGAAACAACTTAGGCCAGTAGCCTACATTTCAGTGTAATCCATTTGATCAACTTTATTTGTAGATTTGATTAGTAATAGAAAAATTAATTAATAGTATAATGAATTAGTATATTATAATTTAATAGTATAATTAATGAATGAATATTATAATTAAATAGTATTACTAGTTTTCAGCCAGGTTAAATGATTTGCTGTACTCCTAAACAAAAGCGTCAGTGCATGAACAATTGTAAAGGATGAATTGCATAAATAAATAACATATTTGAATTTTAAGTTCATTATGTTACTAGTTTTTGCACAGTAGCCAGAGCAATGCTGCTGCGCGTGTGGTCATGTGATGAATACATGGACAGCACTGATATTCTTGGAAATAGAGCTGCACCTCTTGAATTATGAGAGTTATTTGACAAAGGTAAGTGTAATAGAAATGCCAGAATATCTTCTTTCAGATACTGTATAGAAATCAAAGTGTTTTACCTGCATGTGGCTCTGAAGGAGGATTCGATAAAGTGATGATCCTTTCCCTGCCTCTGTAAATTACAAGATGCGCCCATCTCTTCATGTTCAATTTGACAACTGATAGACCTAATATTGTCACTCATCAGATTATTGACAAATGTAATTCTGTGTATAGGCTAACTCTTATGTGTGAAATTAGTTTGGGTATATTGTGTAGTTTCGATGGCCGGCTGTGCAGTCTGACTGGCATCGTTTGTCATCATGAAGTTGGATAGAGTTAAGGATGTGTTTTGTATTATTCTAAAGTCCTACTGCAACACACAGCATGTTTTAATTTCCCTTACAATACATTTGATTAGTAATAGAGTTACTGTAAATAAAACAGTCCCGAAACAGCTTCTTTTTACAAAGTAAAATGTAAAAGAGAATGGTATCAACTCACAAGGTGCGCGGTCAAATTATTAACATGAGCTCCAACGCTGATAAATAGGCATAACACAAACTCATCATTATACTATTGTCTTTCTAAATGAAATCAACCGCTTCACCCTCTTTATCATTCAGTTAGGCCTAATTTAAATTCAACTGTGAAGTAAGGTGAACTATTATCGCCCATTCATTCAGTGAAGAGCGAGAGATGCATTAGCTCCTGGCTGGGTACCAACATCGTCTTGCAGGTTAAGTTAGGAATAGGTGTGAAAAAAACTGAGTAAAAGGCACTAAATACTTCTCTGTGGTTTCAAAATTCTGACATGAGCTGTGTAAAATACAAACATTTAGGAAAAGTCAGGGAAGCAGCAGGACAAAGCTTTTTTGGGGATTGATTTCTTTAATTTACTAAATCAAATGTCAGTGGCCGTTGGCCTATGGCGCTTCTAGTGTTAAAAGACTAGGCAATGCACATCCAGACAAACTACTGGGACCCTCAGCCAAGATTGTGTTCATTGTGCACTAAGCTGGCTGGTTAGGTGGTGTGCTGTTAACCTAGTAGCAACTTGGTGTTATTTAGGTGTATAAGGTCCCTGGCAGGTGAAAGTAACCTCTGTTTGCTCCCTCCCTCCTCAGGTGTCGGCCTTGGCATTGGACCCCTCTGGAGCCCGTCTGGTCACCGGGGGATACGACTTTGACGTGCGCTTCTGGGACTTTGCTGGGATGGATGCAGCTCTGAATTCCTTCAGAACAATACAGCCCTGCGAATGGTGTGTCCGCCACCTAGACTAGAACATACACATGCCTAGCATTGGGAGCGTAACCCATTAGGCCGTCCACCCACGCAGCCAGAGCCATCAATAAACCAGGGATATTGGCCAAATGAGCCATTTTTAAACACTATTCGTTGTTTGTGATGTGTAGCGTATGCAAAACTTTACAGACCGTTTTATTGGTTTTCACTTTCCTAAAACAATAGTTGTCCACATCACGGTTCAGCTGTCAGAGATTTTAGGGATACATGCATCAGGGCATTGCATGTATACACCTATAGGCTTAGGAGTCCACTGTATGATATTAATATATATGAAGAAAGAGAAACGTAGGCCTAGCCCCAGAGACAGAGAGAGATATGCCTGCGGCATGCTACGACATTGACATGCATTTCTTTGTCCTTGCCGACTATCTTTCTTTATTAAGATAAGCATTATATTGGTAGATAATAGGAGTAACTCTGGTCGCAATTGTCAAGAAAGGCTAGTGCCTACCGTACCCAACAAATGACAGCAATAGGCTAATAATATTTATTTTACAACAAGCCTACTTATAACCTTAAACTAAATATGGGGGACACAATTATAATGACAGATCAAACTTAATTTAGCCAACCAAAATGTCTCAACAGAATGAAACAAAACACGTCAAGCATATTTAAGGAGCTGGTTTAGATTAATAAATAGGCCTAGAATAATAATAATATTTTGTTTAAATTATACATGTAAAAACAAATTGCATCCTACCTGAATAGCGAGTTGCACAGTAGCCTGCATTTGGCCGCGCCAACTTTCTTCTCATATTTGTCCACTACAATATTAAAACGTATCCCCTTGTAGGCTTTTCGCTATGGGGGGAATTCAGACCCGAGTTAAGCAAACGTAAATGGAACGTAATTCCCTTTCTATGCGCTTGTCTCTCTGTTCTGACCTTGAACTTAAGCATGAGAATAGCATGCTATTCACCAGCTATTTGTTTGGAGTGAGGATGGAATAAATGAAGGTGTGGTGGAGGTGTGTCTACAGATATGCCATATTCTGACCTTGACTTAATTCCAACACCTTTACACGCGAGGAAACCATGATTAAAGTCTAGTGAACCTACCGGTTCCAAGTGGAAAAAACATGGACAGAATTTTTGTAGATAGAAAAAAAAAACATTCTCCATGCACTTTAATTTACACTGAGTTGCACCCCCTTTTGCCCTCAGAACAGCCTCAATTCATCGGGGCATGGACTCTACATGGTATCAAGCATTCCACAGGGATGCTGGCCCATGTTGATTCCATTGCTTCCCACAGTTGTGTCAAGTTGGCTGGATGTCCTTTGGGTGGTGGACCATTCTTGATACACAAGGGAAACTGCTGAGTTGAAAAACCCAGCAGCGTTGCAGTACTTGACACACTCAAACCAGTGCACCTGGCACCTACTACCATACCCGGTTCAAAGGCACTTGAATATTTTGTCTTGCCCATTCATCCTCTGAATGGCAGACATACGCAATCCATGTCCTGAGCCTGGACCTGAGCCCTAGGACCATACGTCAGGACTACCGGGCATGATGACTCCTTGCTGTCCCCAGTCCACCTGGCCTTGCTGCTATTCCAGTTTCAACTGTTCTGCCTGCGGTTATGGAACCGCCACCTGTCCCAGACCTGCTATTTTCAACTCTTAATGATCGGCTATGAAAAGCCAACTGAAAATTATTCATGATTATTATTTGACCATGCTTGTCACTTATGAATATTTTGAACATCTTGGCATAGTTCTGTTATAATCTCCACCCGGCACAGCCAGAAGAGGACTGGCCACCCCTCATAGCCTGGTTCCTCTCTAGGTTTCTTCCTAGGTTTTGGCCTTTCTAGGGAGTTTTTCCTAGCCACCGTGCTTCTACACCTGCATTGCTTGCTGTTTGGGGTTTTAGGCTGGGTTTCTGTACAGCACTTCGAGATATTAGCTGATGTACGAAGGGCTATATAAAATAAACTTGATTTGATTTGATGATGTCTCAATTGTCTTGAGGCTTGAAAATCCTTCTTTAACCTGTCTCCTCCCCTTCATCTACACTGATTGAAGTGGATTTAACAGGAGACATCAATAAGGGATCATAGCATTCACCTGGTCAGCAATGTTCTCTGAATTTTTTGGGGCACTGAGAAAATTTCAGTTCTGCTGAGCGCAACTTCCAGCGCATGTTCACTGTGAACACTGAGGCTGTACCTGCTTTAAGTTACAGTTTTAACAGTGGCCAAGTAGGCTACTGTGGCTACTTGATCATAATGTAGGCCTACCAAGAGTGGCCTACCATCAAAAACAATGGAGAAAAATGCATCCCATAACATTTTAACATGGAAATAGCTGTTCTATCATTCAGCCTACTGTAGTAACCAATGTGTGTTGTTCATTCCATGAGACATTTGGGAAAAAGAACATGCAGGGCTTGACATTAACCTGTTTATCTACTTGTCCTTCAGACAAGGAGGTGACTGAAAATGTTGTGTTTGATGCAAATAAAATGCATTATTATTACAATGCCATTAGTACAGAGAATCAGACATTATGTACCCTCTGCCTATTGGCTACTTAGCTTATTCAAGCCTATGCAACATTAACCAATTAACCAACTGTACCATAGCAATGCGGTTTCTGACTAGGAATACCTTTGAGATGGACCAGTTCAATCTCATGCATTTCTCTGTGGGCTGATATTTATTCTGCGGGGCAGTCCCAGGGGAGCTGCGCGGGGCAGTCTCGGGCTAATGTTTTGTACACTCGGTGTATAACTTGATAAGAGCTATTGATAAATGAGTAATCCGTTTGGAGAAGGGAATTGTAAATATAAATTACCCTTTTAAATCTATTTTATCTTATAATCGCTGAGACAAATGTGAAACCACTCATATGGCAGCAACCTGAAGCATAACAACTTAAAGTGAAGTTTATGAAATGCTGTGCCATTATGCGGAATTTAAATTATACAGCATTTTAACTTGCTCTGATGGGCACTCTTAATTATAGGCTACCCAGACTTCCTCTGTTTCCTATTTGTATCATCAGTATCGACCGTCAATAGGCCTAATAACCACACATATTCAACTGCCAATTTACTGTTAGTTCTTTTCAGTTGGTATAGCCCACATCATTCCATTTAATGACATGTTTCGTTTACCTTCATTTGCTTCCTCTGTAAACGGCGTCACGGCCGTGTGGTTGTTGCTGAGGATCATTAGTAAAAAAACATGTAGGGTGATTAAATCGTTATGTAGCGGAGAGCAGACCAAGTCGTAACAGTTTGAACCCGACGCATGGTGCAATAATTAATTGGCCGTGTCATCACACAGTTCCGTTGTTAGTGCAGGCAATAGACATGGATGTTGCCTACTATTGTACGCTATTCTCCCTATTATAATTCTGTGTGCACTAATCTTCCAACATTACCATGGGTTGAAGAGCTGAATGTGGCACTTTTCCATATTATGGTCCGTATTATCAGGTATGCTATTAGCAATAAGCATTACCACCTGTAGGCCAACTGATGCAGCACAGGCTGAAGCATGGGGTGGCCTATCTGGATTTACCCTGTTGGGCTAATCATTAGTTAGATCCCAAATATCATCTTTTAACTAGTTAGCATCCTATTGATTCATTTTATGTCCCAAAAATCTTGCATAAACATTGTGAATATAATGTAAGCCTATATGTTTAGATAACTTGGGGTAAACCGCCACCTGGGGTAACACGTTCCCTGTTTGTACTTCTCCAAGAAACCACTTCATAGGGTGGCGTTTTAAATCAAAGTTACTCTACAATTGACCCGTTCGTTAGCCCCACTCTCCCCTATGCACTCACAGGGATTTGCAGAGGTGTATGGCGCTTAACCATGACACTACAGTTTGCGCGTATTTAGGAGTTGACAAATATATTAAGTAGGAATGGAAAGCTGGGATCGCCTTTTTAACAAAGGCCATTTAAACTGCTATTTTCCCCACGATTAGAGGAATTGTTGTGCATTGACTGCTTGTCAGAATGCAGGTTTCCCTCCCTATGGCACTCGTAACATAAATGCGCCTCGAGAGGAATATTTATCTCATGTAGAACACAACAACAAGCCGACTATGTAAACAGATCAACTATTCTACTATGGGGTTGTCTGATTTGTGGCCTGTTCTAGCGTGTTCAAAGTGCGCCACGACAGATATTTTTTCATGTTCCATATTTTTTGGCCATGGAGGCAATGATTGTGCCGTGGCGCAGCGCCTCTGTTAAATGCCTGCAGCGGAAACAGTGTTCCAATATCGCATCGATCGAACTTGAGATATGGCAACTTTCAGGATGAATCAAACCACCGTTTATGTAACCGTTTATGTGTGTAAAGGCTCTCTAAACCTTTTTTATGGTTCATAAATACTTTCCCAACCCTAAATAATCTACAAGATCAGAGTATTTTTAAGTCTACCAATTGGTGCTGAAACAGAGATGAATATGCATGTATTTAGATGGCTTTATTTCATTGATCCCTAATATTCTGTTCTTTCAATATATTCTAGTGAGTCTGATATGCATGATATGCACCCCGGGACAATTTGTCCTGCTACAATTGTATTTATCGGCTTTTAATTAATTTTATTGGCCAAAAAACGTAAATTACCAGCTAAGGAAACCCTGCTATCAAAATGCTCATACACATGCACAAACATGTTGTTGTATTGCTTCAGCGCACCTCGTGTTAACTGTAGTACCTCATGTCAGAGGAATGGATCTTCTCCCTTTAATTAAATGGACCTAACCTAAATACTGTATACTCGGATGCAGATGAGAGAAGAGCTTGTGTATGTGTTTGTGTCCATGTGTATCACTGTGCGTATTTAATGTTTGTTTCGTGGAACCCATCAATGAATACATTCTCTCAGGGGTTTTGAGAACCAATGGGCTGAGCTGGAGCGGGCTTTCCCTGAATCTTATTAGCAGAACTCTACGCCACATTTAGCCTGATTACAGAGCCGTCCAATAGTCTCTGCGGTCACTGACACACTAGGCCATATTTGGAGAGCCGTGTGAAGCCCACTGTTTCTCCATCGACCTGCAGGGCACGCTAGAGTTAAAAACGAGGGGTTATTTCCACTTAATGAGGAACCTTGATTGGTTTAGTGTTGTTGACTCTTCCTCCGAAGGAAATGTAGTGATGACTGTCTGTGCTCCAGCCCCTGGAGGTAGGAACAGAGATGTTAACCCAGTTTTATTTCACTATGGTCCCACTCCCTAAGCGTTCGGCTCCCCGCACGAAACCTGGCTGGCCCCTCTACCCCCTGCTGTGTTAATGCAGTTTGATATTGACCTGAATTGCTATCTGCACTTTGGGAGAGTGGTTATGTGCGTGTGTGTTTGCGTGACACGTGTGGTGTGCGTTGAGTAGGAGGTAACAGTAACAGTGCAGCGCATAGATTGGCATTGTGAATGGGTTGCTGGTGTAGCTAAATCCCAATCTTTGGGCTCATATTTGAACCTCTCCACTCCTTTTCTTGCTGGAAAGAAGAAACCCAACTATGTGTAGTGCAGCCAAGGTTAGCTTCGGTGTGTGTTACATTCTTCTGTCCCAGTCTAACAGACTTTTCATTGTGTTGAGTCTGAGGGACAAGACAGAGAGAGGCCCAGACCTAGACATCTCCACTGTTTGTCTGTCTGGTCCAAATCAAATGGGCCGAACGTCTGACTGTTTCCGCTAACTCTCTGTGATGTGTGTTGTCACGGTTCCTATGGTAACAGGTTTTTGTCTAAAACTGCTTCAGGATTTAAAGCTGTTATATGACATCGCTGTAGCTCTGATGCCGTACACGTTCAGACTTAGCAGATGTCTCTCACCAATTCAACAGAAACTCCCACAAAGACACTTACCGCACGCATTTCATGAATGACCAATGGTAGCCACGTGAATGATAAGTAAAAAAGCTTTGCCTTTCTCATCCTCTCCCATTGTGTCCCCTCTCAGCCACCAGATCAGGTCCCTGCAATACAGCATCACTGGTGATGTCATCCTGGTGGTCTCTGGGAATGCCCAGGCCAAGGTGTTGGACCGAGACGGGTTCCCGGTCATGGAGTGTCCCAAGGGAGACCAGTACATCGTGGACATGGCTAACACCAAGGTACACACTCATCCACCACCTACTCTCTGATATGTGCTTCCTCTGTTACTGAGAAGGGAAGAGATATAGCCATCGGACACTATGGCCTTCCAGCCCCCCTTTCGGTGGCCGCTCAAACAAGCATTCGGGCCTGGGCCTTAGCTTTGTGTCAGAGATGACCCCTGCACTGTATGTTCTGCAGCTGCAGGTTAGTTTGTGTATGGGGGTAATGATGTGTACTGTACTTCCAGCTGGGAGCAGTCAGAGTGGAGTAGGAGAGGGTCACGATGACATTCACAACTAGATCATGCCGTGGTGACCGACCACTGACCAAGGTCGCGTTTGTTCAATGCGTCTTGGGTGAACAGTTTTTGCTGTCTAAAAGGCCGTTGCTGATTGTCCATTCGCAGAGCATGTTCTGCATGGTGGCTGAGACACCTGTGAGAATGATGTTATAGAGATGACTTCCCCAGTAGGAGAACTACTGTAGAGTGTCGCTCTGTCTCTCTACATTCCTGTGGATCCAATGCTCCATTGGGGCTGTAGCTGGCAGCAGGGTTCTGGGTAGCGAAGCTCTGCTGAAGGTGACCCAGCTAATGTAGTGTGTCCAAAACCAATTCTCTCACATCCCTACATCACCACCACACACACACTAGTCTCTCTCTTTCTCCCTCACTCTCTTCTGCTCTCTGTCTCTTTGCACAGCACCCACCCATATGCTCACTCACTCACTCACTCACTCACTCACTCACTCACTCACTCACTCACTCACTCACACACACACACACACACACACACACACACACACACACACACACTAGTCTCTCTCTTTCTCCCTCACTCTCTTCTGCTCTCTGTCTCTTGCACAGCACCCACCCATATGCTCACTCACTCACTCACTCACACACACACACACACACACACACACACACACACACACACACACACACACACACACACAGTGTGTGAGAGAGGGCCGGGAATTATCACGATACTTTGGTTAGCATAACGATATGCATTGCAATTTTCACGATTCTATATGTATTGCGATTTGATACTGTGATTTTATGGCGATTCGATGTTCCAAACATACTGATCATCATGTCTGCTGCAGAGGGACAAGAGCGAGCCATGATCATTTTTGTATAATTTTTCCCCCCGTGTTTCAGTCCAATTTTGTGGTGTCCAGTTGGTAGTTACAGTTTTGTCTCATCGCTGCAACTCCCATACAGACTCGGGAGAGGCAAAGGTCGAGTGTCGTGCGTCCCCCGAAACACGACCCGCCATGCCGCACTGCTTCTTGACACACTGCTCGCTTAACCCGGAAGCCAGCCGCACAAATATGTCGGAGGAAACACCGTACACCTGTCGACCGTGTCAGCGTGCATGTGCCCGGCCCGCCACAGGAGTTGCTAGAGCGACTCAACAAATTAGTAGATGTCTCTGCTAATTTAGCAGCTAATTTAGCAGATGTCTCTGCTAATCTGTGTTTTGTCACCAAAGCCCCATATACTACCCACCACTGCGACCTGTACGCTCTCGTTGGCTGGCCCTCGCTTCATACTCGTCGCCAAACCCACTGGCTTCAGGTAATCTACAAGTCTCTGATGGGTAAGGCCCCGCCTTCTCAGCTCACTGGTCAACATAGCAGCACCCACCCGTAGCACGCGCTCCAGCAGGTATATCTCTCTAGTCACCCCCAAAGCCAATTCCTCCTTTGGCCGCCTTTCCTTCAAGTTCTCTGCTGCCAATGACTGGAATGAATTGCAGAAATCACTGAACCTCCCTCACTAGCTTTAAGCACCAGCTGTCAGAGCAGCTCACAGATCCCTGCACCTGTATATAGCCCATCTGTAAATAGCCCATCCAACTACCCCATCCCCATACTGTATTTAGTTATTTATCTTTCTCCTTTGCACCCCTGTATCTCTACTTGCACAATCATCTTCTGCACATCAATCACTCTAGTGTCTAATTGGTATATTGTAATTACTTCGCCACCATGGCCTATTTATTGCCTTACCTCCCTTTCTTACCTCATTTGCACACACTGTATATAGATTTTCTTCAACTGTATGTTTTGTTTATCCCATGTGTAACTCTGTGTTGTTGTATGTGTCGAACTGCTTTGCTTTATTCTTGGCCAGGTCGCAGTTGTAAATGAGAACTTGTTCTCAACTTGCCTACCTGGTTAAATAAAGGTGAAATCAAAAAATTAATAAAAAGAGCGCGATGGGACAAGGACATCTCAGCCTGCCAAACCCTCCCCTAACCCGGACGACGCTGACCCAAATGTGCGTCGCCTCATGGGTCTCCCGGTCTCGGCCTGCTCCGACACAGCCCTGTATCGAACTCGGATCTGTAGTGACACCGCTAGCACTGCGATGCAGTGCCTTAGACCACTGCGCCACTCAAGAGGCCGCCATGAGAAAGCTTTGGTCAGTCATGGAAATAAAAGTGCTGAAATCTATAAAAAAAATTATTGGTGCAGGTACAGCCAACTAGCGCAAAAATAATATTGCAATGTTTTTATAATGATAAGATCGATATATCATAAAAAATGATATCCTGATATGTAACTGTATCCATCCCCCCATCACTAACACACGCACTAAAGGCTTTCCACGGTTTCCTAGTATCAGTGAGGCTGATTTTTCCACCCAGGTTTCTGTTTGTAATTAGGATTATTCTTTTTGATGTGGTGTTTACTGTCAAGTGTGTTTGTCAGTCTGGTTCTAATCAGGCATTGGCAGTTGGCTGTCCTCTCCTGTTCTGTTGGGGAGGAGGGGAATCAGAGGTGCATAGCAACGGTAGTTCCTCCAGTCCAATTAAAAGACTGTGAAAGACCGGAGCTGTTTGTTTTGATGCCTTTTGCCGGAACGTGGAAGTAATTCAGTCATTTACAAAACCATTTAAGCTCTAAACATACAACACCGTTTGTGGACTGTACCTAAGCATTACAAGTAGAGGTTGAAATACTTTTTTGTTCTCCATCCGTGAATATTCAAAGTAGTCCTTGTATTTTACAGTATGGGGAGATATAGCATTTAAATGCTATAAATGAGAGAGAATGACGGTTTGATAAGTTGTGGTAAAGGGGAACATAGTACAGTGGAAGCCGGGCCGTGTCCAGTCCCATGGTAAAAGGGCTAAGAGGATCTCACAGTGAGCAGGCAGGCCTCCACAATTCACACACTGATGTAATTTTGCTCAACTCCTGTCCTCTCTGTCAGGTTGAGATATGTCATGTCTGAACTCTCTCGGCTGCACGACGGAGAAATCCCCTGCCCTCTCGGTGCGAGAGAGCCTCTCTCTGGGCAGTCGCTCTTTGAAGATGTTATTTGTTATGGCTATTTCTGTGCGTGCTTTTTTTTACCAGAGGAGAGCCCTGCTGGAGGTCACAGTGCTATGAGCTCTCAGTTTTGAGGCAGAGGGAGCTCCACTGGGCCTGGCTGGCTCTGGTGTTTAGGGGTCAGGGGGGGTTCTCCTTCCCTGTAGCTCCATCTCTTTTCTCTGGAGAAGGACCAAGGGCTAACTAGGAGCAGTGAGATCAGGCTGCTATGCACGACGTGCCACTCTCTGTAAAATAGATGTTTGGTCGTTACTTTTTTAAATCCAGATTCCTCAGTGCTGATTGGGTAAAATTATAGCCATTTAACTACGTTTCTGTCTGTCTTTTTATTTCAGGGTCACACTGCCATGCTGAACAGCGGCTGTTGGCACCCCAAGATTAAGGACGAGTTTATGACCTGCTCCAACGACGGGTGAGTTGTATGTGCGTGTGCGTTTCTCTGTGCCGGTGAATCTGAGATTCACAGGGACAGACAAACGCACTGTTACAAGCTGGCAGTGGTGGAAAAAGTACTCATTTGTCATACTTGAGTAAAAGTTAAGATACCTTAATAGAAAATGACTCAAGTAAAAGTCACCCAGTAAAATACTACTTGAGTAAAAGTTGGTTTTAAATATACTTAAGTATCAAAAGTGAATGGAATTGCTAAAATATACTTAACTATCAGAAGTATATATCATTTCAAATTCCTTAAGCAAACCAGACTGTCCCAATTCATTTATTTTTACATTTTTTATTGGTGGATAGCCAGGGACAAACTCCAATACTCAGACATCATTTACAAATGAAGGATTTGTGTTCAGTGAGTCCGCCAGATCAGAGGCTGTAGGAATGACCAGGGATGTTCTCTTGATAAGTGTGTGAATTGGACCATTTTCCTTTCAAAATGTAACGAGTACTTTTGTGTGTCAGGGATGTATGGACAAATGTATGGAGTAAAAAGTACATTATTTTCTTTAGGAATGTAGTGAAGTAAAAGTTGGCAAAAATATAAATAGTCAAGTACATATACCCCCCAAAACTACTTAAGTAGTACTTTAAAGTATTTTTACTGAAGTACTTCACACCACTGCAAACTGGCTACCACCCAGTACTCAACCTGCCCTATGTACATAGTCATTGAAAACTGGTCACTTTAATAATGTTTACATACTGTTTTACCCACTTCATATGTATATACTGTATTCTAGTCAAGGCTCATCATATAACTACTGCTGTACACACCTTTTCTATTCATATACTGTCCATAATGTCAACACACACCATCATATACATACAGTATATATTTATATTCCGGACTCTGACATCGCTCGTTCTATTTCAGTATTTCTTAATTTCTTTATTTAAATTTTTGGGGTTTGCATGTATTGTTTTGCGTTGTTAGTTATTACTGCACTGGTAATAAGAGTTTCGGGCCGACTCTCTTGTCTGTATACATCAATGATATCGCTCTTGCTGCTGGTGAGTCTCTGATCCACCTCTACGCAGACGACACCATTCTGTATACTTCTGGCCCTTCTTTGGACACTGTGTTAACTAACCTCCAGACGAGCGTCAATGCCATACAACTCTCCTTCCGTGGCCTCCAACTGCTCTTAAATGCAAGTAAAACTAAATGCATGCTCTCTTAAATCTAGAATCGGCTTCCTATTTCGCAACAAAGCATCCTTCACTCATGCTGCCAAACATACCCTCGTAAAACGGACTATCCTACCGATCCTTGACTTCGGCGATGTCATTTACAAAATAGCCTCCAACACTCTACTCAGCAAATTGGATGCAGTCTATCACAGTGCCATCCGTTTTGTCATCAAAGCCCCATATACTACCCACCACTGCGACCTGTATGCTCTCGTTGGCTGGCCCTCGCTTAATATTCGTCGGCAAACCCACTGGCTCCAGGTCATCTATCAGTCTTTGCTAGGTAAAGCCCCGCCTTATCTCAGTTCACTGATCACCATAGCAGCACCCACCCATGGCGCGCGCTCCAGCAGGTATATTTCTAGTCACCCCCAAAGCCAATTCCTCCTTTACTGACTGTATGTTTGTTTATTCCATGTGTAACACTGTGTTATTGTTTGTCTTATCTTGGCCAGGTCGCAGTTGTAAATGAGAACTTGTTCTCAACTAGCCTACCTGGTTAAATAAAGGTGAAATAATGTATTTTTTTCAACTGCTGGAGGTAGGAACTTAAGCATTTCGCTATCCCCCGCAAAATATGTGTACCCGACCATTACAATTGTATTTGATTTAAATGAACACAGCACTAGGCTGTCTCCTACAGCTGGAGGGCTCTATCAGAGCTGGGATGAGTGGCTTAATTGGTTTGAGAAAGGCAGTAATGAGCTGAATAAGGGTGCACTGCCATGTCTCACTGGTTTCTCAGAATGGCACCATGCAACTCATGCCTACTTGGTCACTAATCTTCCGAACAACAGGATTATGTGGATCAGGACCCCCACCGGAGAAGAAGACACTAAACTATTCTTACAGGGAATAAACTAGTCGGATAATCTCACCAAAATGTAAGGACAGCAATGCCGGTGTATGATCACTAGAGTCTTTGTTTGAGCTGGGGTACAGTGGCTTATCAAGGATCAGCCGGAGGATTTCAAATTAACATATCCCTTTAAGACTCATTTTCATTGAGATCACCTGGGCATCAATATGGCCCTCTCTGAAGTCTATTTCCAATTCAACAGTTACTAGGCAGTATAAGTTTGAGCTTCCAGAAATGCTGGTTTATCATTGCTGACAATATAAACTCAGCAAAAAAGGAAACATCCTCACTGTGAACTGCGTTTATTTTCAGCAAACTTCACGTGTGTAAATATTTGTATGAACATAACAAGATTCAACAACTGAGACATAAAATGAGCAAGTTCCACAGACATGTGACTAATAGAAATTGAATAATGTGTCCCTGAACAAAGGGGGGGGTCAAAATCATAGGTAGCAGTCAGTATCTGGTGTGGCCACCAGCTGCATTAAGTACTGCAGTGCATCTCCTCCTCATGGACTGCACCAGATTTGCCCATTCTTGCTGTGAGATGTTACCCCACTCTTCCACCAAGGCACCTGCAAGTTCCCAGACATTTCTGGGGGGAAGGGCCCTAGCCCTCACCCTCCGATCCAACAGGTCCCAGACGTGCTCAATAGGATTGAGATCTGGGCTCTTCGCTGGCCATGGCAGAACACTGACATTCCTGTCTTGCAGGAAATCACGCACAGAACGACCAGTATGGCTGGTGGCATTGTCATGCTGGTGGGTCATGTCAGGATGAGCCTACAGGAAGGGTACCACATGAGGGAGGAGGATGTCTTCCCTCTAACGCACAGCGTTGAGATTGCCTGCAATGACAACAAGCTCAGTCCGATGATGCTGTGACACACCGCCCTAGACCATGACGGATCCTCCACCTCCAAATCGCTCCAGAGTACAGGCCTCGGTGTAACGCTCATTCCTTCGACGATAAACGCGAATCCGACCATTACCCCTGGTGAGACAAAAGCGCGACTCGTCAGAGAAGAGCACTTTTTGCCAGTCCTGTCTGGTCCAGCGACGGTGGGTTTGTGCCCATAGGCGACGTTGTTGCCGGTGATGTCTGGTGAGGACCTGCCTTACAACAGGCCTATAAGCCCTCAGTCCACCCTCTCTCAGCCTATTCCGGACAGTTTGAGCACTGATGGAGGGATTGTGCGTTCCAGGTGTAACTTGGGCAGTTGTTGTTGTCATCCTGTATCTGTCCCGCAGGTCGGATGTTCGGATGTACCAATCCTGTGCAGATGTTGTTACACGTGGTCTGCCACTGCGAGGACGATCAGCTGTCCGTCCTGTCTCCCTGTAGTGCTGTCTTATGCGTCTCACAGTATGCGTTGCACATTGCAATTTATTGCCCTGGCCACATCTGCAGTCCTCATGCCTCATTGCAGCATACCTAAGGCACGTTCACGCAGATGAGCAGGGATCCTCGGCATCTTTCTTTTGGTGTTTTTCAGTCAGTAGAAAGGCCTCTTTAGTGTCCTAAGTTTTCATAACTGTGACCTTAATTGCCAACCGTCTGTAAGCTGTTAGTGTCTTAACGACCATTCCACTGGTGCATGTTCATTAATTGTTTATGGTTCATTGAACAAGCATGGGAAACAGTGTTTAAACTCTTTACAATGAAGTTATTTGGATTTTTACGAATTATCTATGAAAAACAGGGTCCTGAAAAAGGGACGTTTCTTTTTTGCTGAGTTTAGTTTCCCATCATCTCACTTGTCACCAGCAGGGAGTCCTCTAGGCTAAGCTACGTCTCTGGGACCCTTGGTCTGTCCTCACCTCTCTCACAGTGTGGAGTCACCTCCTGGAGCTTTCATTGGGGAAAATCTCTGTTTTCAGAATACAATGGTAATACAATACAGAATTATCCATGTAACCTACTACACTTTCACAAGCCCTCTGTTTGTTATGTTGTCCTCTAGCCAATTGGTTTCCCCATAGAGCTTATCTCAGGGGCTGTAGTGTTTCTATGTTTATGGTCGGGATCCCTGTGTGTGTGTGTTTCTCTGAACATGTTTATGTATGTGTGTGTATATGTGTGAGAGAGCGAAAGGGAGAGAACCCCAGTGATGAGTCTAAGTGAGTGTGACAGGCAGTGGCGCAGAAACCCAACACCATGATCAGGACTGAAAACAAGGCTGAGGAGGGTAGGGGCTGGGATCAGTGTTCACCTCTGACCGTCTCTTCTCGCTGCCAGCTCTCCCTCCCAGATGTGGCGCGGGGGCTAGCTGCTTTATTTAGCTTTACGTTGGGTTCTGGGAATCCTCACGTGGCACGTTTGCACTGGGGGTTGCCAGCCCAGTTCTGGGAGTAGAGCAGTGGACAGAGAGCCGTTTGCAGCCGCGACCAGCTGTAGATGTGAAGGGTCCCCAGCGGGAGGGTCCGGAGCGGGTCACTACAGCTCCCTGGGCCACAGGGATCAGGACAGGAAGGGAATGTCCAGTGGCCTGCTTTCAGGAGGTCCCTCTTCTTTCAAAGTCTCTCTCCCTCTCCTGCCCTCCATCCCTCCCCTCTGTCTCCCTCAATCACACGTCTCACTCTAAGAGGCCTCGGGGAACCGATGATTGTCGGGCGGATGTTGTGAAAGGGGATGTTTGGGACTTTCTATGACTGCCTCTTGTGAGCTAGGTGAGGTACACTGTTCACTATGAGTAACTGAGGTCAGAACTGGAAGGGACTGAATGAGGCGTACCGTGAAGTGTTAGTTTCAATGAATTGCCGCTGACAGTTCATGCGTCCTCATTGGGTAATGATGATCAGCGTGGGAGGTACACCCAGTAGACCTCACAGCACAGGGAGCTGGGCTGTAGCCTGGGTTTTCACCTCAGGCAGTTATCTAAAGGCCCAGTGATTCTGACGCGGTTGTATGAAAATGTATGCTCTCACTACTGTAAGTCGCCCTGGATATGAGCGCCTGCTAAATTAATGAAATGGAAATGTTGTCTCTCTTTCACTCCTCCCCACTCCTCCAGTCCCATTCAGTGGTCCCAGTGGGGAGCCTGGATGTCTTGGCTGCTGTGTGTGTGACTCTGTCTGACAATGGGCCAGATAAACCAGGACCCAGGGCTTCTATTTCTGAAGTCCAGAGGAGGGCCAGCCGTACCGCCTGGTGCTGTTCGTCTGTCTTCCTGACAACAGACCAGTGTTACCACCCAGATTTAATAGGTTCTCTCTCCCTCTATTGTTCTGAAGCCACTTTTGATGTGCTGCTTTCGATGCTTTAATGTACTAGCTCTTTCAGGGCTCTACGCTGACCTTTTTTTACCAGGAGCACATGTGCCCCTAAGTTGAAATATTTAGAAGCACAATGACAAATATTTAAGATTAAATGCCGTTTTCTTTAGCAATGGTGCAAGCATGACGGTCATGTATCTGCACTCAGTGTATTCTGCATGGCACTCGGGCTGCGGTACAGTGAAGTAATCATTGCAACAATTATCATCTAGGGGATTTTTTTGTAGTCGCACTGGTGCACCTAAATTAAAACTCCAGGTCGCACAGCAAAATATTTAGGCGCATATGGCGAGTGAAATGGTCACACCATAGAGCCCTGTCTTTACCCACACGAAAAAATACAACAAATTACTACAGAATTCTTTAGTAAACTGTAGTATACTGTAGAGTACTATACTACGCACTGTAGTGTCTCTCAATCATGTGTAGTACTTGTTGTAGAATACTATGCTAAATACTACAGTATGTTCCGCAAAACAAACACTGTAGTAAATACAGGCGGGGTGCCACCACAGTATTTATTAATTAACATATACCCTGCCCATTCTCCTCCCCCATATCCCAATTTGTGCCACTCATTAGTGGAAAACCTACATGCCAAGTACACAGTCCATTCGGAAAGTATTCAGATACCTTGACTTTTTCCACATTTTGTTACGTTACAGCCTTATTCTAAAATGGATAAAATAGAAAATGTTCCTCATCAATCTACACACGAATCCCCGAGCTGACAAGGTAAAAATCTGTTGTTCTGGCCCTGAACAAGGCAGTTAACCCACTGTTCCTAGGCCGTCATTGAAAATAAAAATTTGTTCTTAACTGACTTGCCTAGATAAATAGAATAAATAATAAAAGGTGCAAGGGTACCAAAAATGTTGTGCAACATTGAAGGTCCCCAAGAACTCAGTGGCCATCATTCTTAAATGGAAGAAGTTTGGAACCACCAAGACCCTTCCTAGAGCTGGCCTCACGGCCAAACTGAGCAATCAGGGAAGAAGGTCCTTGGTCAGGGAGGTGACCAAGAACCCGATTTGTCACTCTGATTGAGCTCCAGAGTTCCTCTGTGTTGATGGGAGAACCTTCCAGAAGGACATCCATCTCTGAAGCACTCTACCAATCGGGCCTTTATGGTAGAGTGGCCAGACAGACTACTCCTCAGTAAAAGGCACATGACAGCCCACTCAGAGTTTGCAAAAAGGCACCTAAGGACTCTGACCATGAGAAAAAGATTCTCTGGTTGGATGAAACCAAGATTGAACTCTTTGGCCTGAATGCCAAGCATCACGTCTGGAAAGAAACCTGGCACCATCCCTACTGTGAAGCATGGTGGTGGCAGCATCATGCTGTGGGGATGTTTTTCAGTGGTAGGGACTGGGAGACTAGTCAAGATCGAGGGAAAGATGAACAGAGCAAAGTACAGAGAGATCCTTTATAAAAATCTGCTCCAGTGCGCTCATGACCTCAGACGAGGGTGAAGGTTCACCTTCCAACAGGACAATGATCCTAAGCACACAACCAAGACAATGCAGGAGTGGCTTAGGGATAGGTCTCTGAATGTCCTTGAGTGGCCCAGTCAGAGCCTGGACTTGAACCCGATCAAACATCTCTGGAGAGACCTGAAAATAGCTGTGCAGCGACACTCCCAATCCAACCTGACAGAGCTTGAGAGGATCTGCAGAGAAGAATGAAAGAAGCTCCCCAAATACAGGTGTGCCAAGCTTGTAGCATCATACCCAAGAAGACTCAAGGCTGTAATCGCTGCCAAAGGTGCTTCAACTAAGTACTGAGTAAAGGGTCTGAATACTTATGTGAACGTGATATTTCAGTTTTTAATACATTTGCAAAAATGTCTAAAAACCAGTTTTTGCTTTGTCATTATGGGTGTATTGTGTGTGGATTGATGAGGGATAAAAACGATTTAATCCATTTTAGAATAAGGCTGTAACGTAACAAAATGTGGAAAAAGTCAAGGGGTCTGAATACTTTCCAAAGGCACTGTAGACCATATGTAGACCATAGACCATGTTCCTTACAGCAGGGGTTCTCAAAGTGGGTTCCAGAGCCAGCTGTCTAAATAAATTAATATTACTAACAACACAAACAACTTTTGACCAAGGGATTCGTGGAACAAGTTTGTAATGCAATACAATGTAATATTATTATGTTCTTAATTAACCCTGGGCAACATGGGCCTGGGAGGCTCACATGGATTTTGGTACAGAATGTTATCTTCGATGCTAAGAAATGGACCAAAATATAGAAATTTGCCACATACAGAAATCTGGCCTGTATGATGCATTTTGCATCATATGAGCCAGATTTCTGTATTTTGAAAGTTACATATCTTGAAAGCTTGATTGCTAACATGCAAAACGTTTTGCTACTATATCAACAATGGACTTATGAAACAAATACCAAAAGATAGTTTTTGGGTGGAGTTTTCCGTTAAGTCAGCCCCCCCCCACACACCTTTCTGATTGAGGGGTTTGGCTAAATGCGGAAAACACATTTCGGTTGACTGCATTCAGTTACTGACTAGGTATCCCCTTTCCCTTAACCCTACAGTATATACTAGAGTTTTACTGTAAACTAGTATTTATTAACTGTAAATACTACAGTAAATATTACAGTATTCACTGTCGTGTTTTCATAGACTTTCTACAGTGAATACTACAGAACAGTCTGCAAAAACACCACAGTGAATACTAAGTATTTATACCATAGTATACTATAGTACTTTTTTATGTGGGTTATTAGGCCTAAGATCTACAACATATTCTATGGTTGTCACATTCTGTGGATTCCTCTTCCCATGGCTGTAGCTGTCCTCTTTAAGTGTGACTTAACTATCCCGACATATTTCTATCAGAGGAATGTGACGAGAGACGTCGTTTCCCGATAAAGTAGCCCCGTGGAGCAGCAGTTGGAGTTAGACTGTATTGAAGCCCCTTTCAACATTCTCACTCTTGTTTCAGATTAAATTGGCATACATGCTAAATAGCACGCTACCTAAACGCAAAGTAAGTGATTACTCATATTTGAAGCATAGGGCCCAAATACCTGCTAAGTGCCGTGTTACTTAAACAAATTCTCTGCTGAAAGAACACCTGTTTGAAAGCCTCAAGGAGAATAATATGTTTCAGGCCAAATAGTTTGCCCCTGGAAAGTGTAAAGACTTTGTTCCTCAGTGGGAGTTTGTTCCTCTGTGAGAGTATTTCTAGCCAAGATTGAGTTATGGGTTTTACTAAGTAAGACATGTTTTGACACAGATTAATAGGGATGTAGGCACACACACACACACACACACACACACACACACACACACACACACCACACACCACACACCACACACCACACACCACACACCACACACACACACACACACACACACACACACACACACAAATAATAACCCTAATAACTGAGGAATGTTTTTCTGGATGTCAGGGAACCTACATGCTGGGCTGCAGGATAGGACTGGGATTGGCCCCAGAGGAGAGGAGAGCATGTCTCTGTCAGCCCCTGTCCTGGAGGTTCACCTGTCTGCTGTCTTTATCATACAGTACACCCCACCATTCCATGCACCACCCAAACATACAGTATATGATCTACACTGAGGGAGGGGGGTGCCTTCAACTCAATATTACAAAGGGTTTCTTAATGTTTTGTACACTCAGTGTATATGGCACATTAAGGAATCACCATTGTACATGATCTTTCTAGAAATGGACACCATTATGAATCTGCTTCATGCTCTCGGGTCACACCAGTATAATAACCATGATAAAGGATGTGTGAATTGAGCGAACCCCGTAAATCTTTGCTATGGGGTTTCTCCCACTGTAACAGCCTCTGAGTTAAGCTCTCTCACAAGTGTTTTATGTCCCGTCTCGATGTAAACTGACACTCCTCCTTGCTCTTGAGATCATCCCACTATCTCTTAATTGTTCATTTCTGGCATACTGTGCTTGTCAACTGAGTATTTTTCCCATTTTTCTATATGTAACCCTACGCTCTCAGCCCAAAGTATGGAGCTTGGAGATACCCTAATTTGGGCTTTTTGGAGGACTTGTGCAGGATCACAGGGCTATTAATTGTGATCTCCATGGCAATACAGAGATGTGGAGTGAGAACAGACCGATGTCCCAGGGGTCTGAGAGAACATCTCATCCTCTCTGGGCATTGAGACACTCAGACACACCAGGTTCATCCACAGTCCAGCGCGTCTCTCACACCACGTCTCCCAGCGCCCGGCACCCCGCCTGCCTTATGGAGCTAGTGTTCCATATCCTGCTGCCCTGGAATGTAATTCAATGAAGAAAAATATGAACGCAAGATGCAACAATTTCGAGTTACAGTTCAATAAAGGAAACCAGTCAATTGAAACATACAGTTGAAGTCGGAAGTTTACATACACTTAGTCATTAGAACTTGTTTTTCAACCACTCCACAAATTTCTTGTTAACAAACTATAGTTTTGGTAAGTCGGTTAGGACATCTACTTTGTGCATGACACAAGTCATTTTTCCAACAGTTGTTTACAAACGGATTATTTCACTTATAATTCACTGTATCACAATTCCAGTGGGTCAGAAGTTTACATACACTAGTTGACTGTGCCTTTAAGCAGCTTGGAAAATTCCAGAAAATTATGTCATGCTTTTAGAAGCTTCTGATAGGCTAATTGACTTCATTTGAGTCAATTGGTGGTGGATGTATTTCGAGGCCTACCTTCAGACTCAGTGCCTCTTTGCTTGACATCATGGGAAAATCAAAAGAAATCAGCCAAGACCTCAGAAAAAAAATTGTAGACCTCCACAAGTCTGGTTCATCCTTGGGAGCAATTTCCAAATGCCTGAAGGTACCACGTTCATCTGTACAAACAATAGTACGCAAGTATGAACACCATGGGACCACGCAGCCGTCATACCGCTCAGGAAGGAGACGTGTTCTGTCTCCTAGAGAGGAACATACTTTGGTGCGAAAAGTGAAAATCTATCCCAGAACAACAGCAAAGGACCTTGTGAAGATGCTGGAGGAAACGGGTACAAAAGTATCTATATCCACAGGAAAACAAGTCCTATATCGACATTACCTGAAAGGCCGCTCAGGAAGGAAGAAGCCACTGCTCCAAAACCGCCATAAAAAAGCCAGACTACGGTTTGCAACTGCACATGGAGATTAAGATTGTACTTTTTGGAGAAATGTCCTCTGGTCTGATCAAACAAAAATAGAACTGCTTGGCCATAATGACCATAGTTATGTTTGGAGGAAAAAGGGGGAGGCGTGCAAGCCAAAGAACACCATCCCAACCGTGAAGCACGGGGGTGGCAGCATCATGTTGTGGGGGTGCTTTGCTGCAGGAGGGACTGGTGCACTTCACAAAATAGATGGCTTCATGAGGAAAGAAAATTAGGTGGGTATATTGATGCAACATCTCAAGACATCAGTCAGGAAGTTAAAGCTTGGTCGCAAATGAGTCTTCCAAATGGACAATGACCCCAAGCATAATTCTAAAGTTGTGGCAAAACGGCTTAAGGACAACAAAGTCAAGGTATTGGAGTGGCCATCACAAAGCCCTGACCTCAATCCCATAGAACATTTGTGGGCAGAACTGAAAAAGCGTGTGCGAGCAAGGAGGCCTACAAACCTGACTCAGTTACACCAGCTCTGTCAGAAGGGATGGGCCAAAATTCACTCAACTTATTGTGGGCTACCCAAAAACGTTTGTCCCAAGTTAAACAATTTAAAGGCAATGCTACCAAATACTAATTGAGTGCATGTAAACTTCTGACCCTCGGGGAATGTGATGAAATAAATAAAAGCTGAAATAAATCATTCTCTCTACTATTATTCTGAGATTTCACATTCTTAAAATACAGTGGTGATCCTAACTGACCTAAGACAGGGAATTCTTACTAGGATTAAATGTCAGGAATTGTGAAAAACTGAGTTTAAATGTATTTGGCTAAGGTGTATGTAAACTTCCGACTTCAACTGTACATTCATTAGGCCCTAATATATGGATTACACATGACTGGCTATAGGCCCACCCACTTGACCGCCAGGCCCAGCCAATCAGAATGAGTTTTTCCCCTCAAAAGGGCTTTATTACAGACAGAAATACGCCTGTGTTTAATCAGCTGTCCAGATGACTGGTATCATGCGATCCTGCAGGTGAAGAAGCTGGACATTGAGGTCCTGTGCTGGCGGGGTTACATGTGGTCTGCGTTTCTGAGGCAAGTTGGACGTACTGCCAAATTCTATAAAATAACATTGGAGGTGGCTTATGGTAGAGAAATGAACATACAATTCTCTGACAACAGCTCTTGTGGACATTCCTGCAGTCAGCATGCCAATTGCATGCGCCCTCAAAACATCTGTAGCATCGTGTTGTGTGACAAAACTGCACATTGTAGAGGCCTTGTTCCCAGCACAAGGTGCACCTGTGTAATGAATGCTGTTTATTCAGCTTCTTGAAATGCCACACCTGTCAGGTGGATGGATTATGTCGGCAAAGGAGAAATGCTCACTAACAGGGATATAAACACATTTGGCACAAAATCTGAGAAATAAACTTTTTGTGCGTTTGGAAAATTTCTGGGATCTTTTATTTCAGCTCATGAAACATGGACCAACACTTTTTTGTTCACTATACATACCACAACCAGATACGTTCAAGTACAGACTGTTGTCTCACAGCACAGAATGGATTGGATGTTGAACTCTGTAACCTCGACCTGCTGCTACAGTGAGGCTACTCCTGTTTATTGGAGTGAAAAGAGACTTTCATGGTAATTTCCTCCTGTGCTACTCCAATGGGATCTAGGCTAATGGCTTACTTAACTTTTCAACCAATCAACCTGGATGAGCTACAGTCACTTTATCATTTGGTCTTTGGATGCAGATGCACTGCCCTACTTATTGAGCTTAATGAGGATCCATTAAACCAAGCTGACAATATTGATAAGCCTTTTTATCGTACTATTGAGGTGGATTCAAATCCAGTGTACACACAGGAATCATAGCCACGGGAAGTAGGGTGGCGGTGGGGGTGCTGCGTTGTCTTTGGCCAAGCTGAAGACGTCTATATCGGTCCATTTAATGCAGGACTAGTAAAGGCCCAGTTTCTTTTGTGGAAAATGTTTAAACCAAATGTATTTGAGAGTTTACCAGCATTTGTAACTTGAGTCTGATAATTATCTGTAGAAAACAGTTAATCTGATAATACTTGCGGAATATAAAAATACTTTTTCCAGTTTGTTGAAATACTTTGCAAATGCATATTATTTCTATGTGAAAACTGATTGTCTATTCATTCCTTTTCCATGTTAGTAGACGCTCTTATCCAGAGCAACTTATAGTAGTAGTGAGTGCATACAGTAAATTATTACTGTACAAAGTGTTTGTTTTCCATGTTATAAAAATATTTTATTTGATATGGATGTTTTGTCTTTGTCCGTAACTTTGTATCTTTTGATGTGAATGTTTGAGGACAGGTTTTTTTTGTTTCAATGAATGCCATTAGAATGACATGCGCAGAGAAAGGGACAGGGCAACAACTACAATTACAACTATTGAATCCTACAAGATACTGTTCTTCATTATACAACTACCTTTTTTGCCGAAGTGGAGATGCTGAAAAAAATGTTTTTGCCAGCGCTACAGACGTTTCTATCGGTCCGCCAATACTAGTAAAGGCCCAGTGCACTACTTTTTTGTTGTTGTAAAAAATAAAACATTTTCTGATTTTTCAGGGCGTGCTCCCCTACTTCCCGCTGCTATGACAGGAATATCAAACAATAGCAATGTGCTGTATATTTGATTCTTTATACTATGTTTGTGCACTAAGTAGGCTATAAGTCAACATCTTATCCGGCCTCACCTGGATGTCTGGTTGAACCTACGGTGTTCGTCTATGTCTCTTGACTGCTCCACTTCCTATTTGACAGCCAGCAGTTACTTTCCCCTTCTTATCTTGTACATCCTCTGAGATGGAGTAGCTTCCATTTTCCTCTCTAATCCCTATCAGTGATTATAACAGAGCCTCAGCGGGCCCCACAGCCGGGCCCCATCCCCGGGCCCCCAGCCATTCTAACACAGCCTGACACACAGAGGCCCCTGCGCTTTGATCAGCCTGTCCTTTATTCCTCTCCTCCTTATCCCTCCATCTGGGGAGCTTTCCCATAATCCCAGCCACCCGGCCCTGGCAGACCTAAAGACTGTCCCACAGATAGCATCTGAAGGCAGAGAGGAGGTGGGGGAGAAATGGGGGGGGGGGGGGGGGCCCGGGAGGCCTAAACCCTGGGTTGATGTGTGAACGGCTGTGTTACCTAGTAAACCACACATGCATGACTGAGGCTGTATGGCTCTCGTCTTTTATCACAAACACCCCTCTGGGTCTTTAAGCGCTTACACAGGAAAAGGGGAGCGCTGATTGAGGCGAAAACAGGTTTGTTGAATGGAAAGAAAGGGTGGCGTGATACTTTGTGTGCCCCTCCGTGTTTTGGTTTCTTTATTATTCTGTACGTGAATGTTTTGTCACTTCATTGAAAAGATATGAGTTGCGACTTGTGAGATGGTTGCTAAGTTGTTCGTTCATCACACAGGAACGTAGCACCCTTCTAAAGCGGGCGATGTTAGAGGGTCACCAAAATAATTTTTTCGAAGAAACATGAGGTGCATCTCCTAAATAACTTGAGTGCACCTGTAGTTTACAATCCACTAGGTTTTGCATTACTTTGCTGACATTCCTTGAATCCCTACAACTTCCCACCTAATTTGTGGTCGAGCACGCTCACCGTACACTGCTTCCTTCCCAGCCTCTGCTTGCCTAGCTGCTGAGATGTGTGAGAGGCCCAGGATCGACCCAGCCGTGGTGGGGTGGCGGTGGCCTCTGCTCCTGCCCTGTCAGCCATCAGGGCCATGTTTTGGAAAGAGGCTGGCTGAGATGAATTGAATTCCTGGTGTTGTGTGCTGCTATGTGAAAAGTTCCGTTGTCTTTAGTGTCTGGACAGACGCCTAGGCTCCTATGTAAACAGAATAGAGACATCTGTGAGCGAGCAGGTGGAACGATCTGTCACCCTGCACACTCCTGTCACCTACGACACGCGTGCAATGCAAACACACACACACACACACACACACACACACACACACACACACACACACACACACACACACACACACACACACACACACACACACACACAAATGCAACATTCACATACAAATTCACATCACGCACTAAACATGGTCACTGTTTTGTTGCTAGTATGAGGATCAGCCTGAAAGCACTTTGTGCTAGCAACATTATTAAACGCTTGTAAATTTGTGAGGTTTATTAAACAACTGCCAATACTCCCTCAGATGATCTGTCTTTGGCTGGCATCTGTGTCACCTTGTCAAACTTATCTAAACACAGTTGAGTGTGTGTCTGACTGTTGTGGTGTGTAGCGAGCCGTGGAGGAATCCATGCCTGGCTGTTAGTAGCAGCTCTGCCACTCTGTGTGTTTATGCTCCTCTCCTGACCCTGTGACCCCCAAGGGTCAGGCCTGTTGAAACAGGCAGTGGGTCAGAGAGACATACATTGGCACGGCTGGTCTGCTAGGCTGACACACGGCACCAGGCGCCTCTAGTGTCTGCCCTCTGACTCATGGTTGTGCTAGTCGGCTTCCACTTCCCCATCCTCCTTTCCCCTCTTTACTGTCCCCTCTGTCTCTACTCCATCTCTATTTCTCGCTCTATTTTCTCTCATCCTGTACTCCCTTTTCCTCCCCCCTCCTCTTGTCTATCTCCTCAACCTCTTTAGAAGGGTGAACTACTGAGCGTCTGTGTTAAGTGAGGTGAAGGTTATAATGTTGAGTGAGGTGGTAAGGAGGCGTGTGGAACTTAACTCCTTAAGAAATCCTTAGGATGGGAAACCAACCGTGTTGGTGAGGTTAAAGGTTACACTTCCTTTCCCCTCTGACCCTACAGGCCGTGGTGGTCCCAGTCACATGACTGTCCAGTGTCCACTTTGGTATGTTTTAAAAGCTGCAGAATGCCTGCTTTGAGCCTGTCTGACACGTATACATATTTCAGATCAAATTTATGGTTTGTTACCTGTAGAAAAAAATCTGGCTGTTTATATGACACCCTTTCAAACAGTCATTTTTTCCCACCACTTTACCAGCATACCTCTTTTATACATAGCGTTGTGCAGCCCGGCACCGGTGACGGGTGGGAATAGGGGTGTGCAGATGTGGGTGGCCGTATATTTTAATAAATCCATTGAATATACACCATCACAAAGAAATGCGTTATTAATTAGCTCAAGCAGGACCTGATCAGTCAACATACATATATTTTATAATAAGAATATAACAAAATATTAGTAATATTTTTCCCAAACTACGCAGGAACCCGTTATTCGTCAAAAAGTAATATTTTTTAACAGAGACCATGCCCTTGTTTTGTTTTTTTGAGTTTGTAGGTGCTTGTAAATGCTTTAGAAACCTTAGAATTTCTAACCTGGGTAAAATTGTGTGGGATGATTTTAATGTATTCTTTTTTTTAATCACCTTTTCAAGGAATTACAGAGAATATATGCAACCTCCCTCAATATGCCTCCATGCACTTTTACCACCCTGTCCCTGTATCACTCCTCTCCTAGTAGCCAAGTCAATATTTGGTTCAACACTTAGAACTGAGTCGACCGTATACAACCAGCTCAGCTGTGTTTGTGTACATATCGGTGTTAGAAATATGTATGTTTGTTTTTTAATTCTTCCCATCCTGCGCCGTCTGTCTGCCGAACGGTTCAATAATGTGTTGAGCAGATGTAGGGAATAAAATCAGGATTTCATGGAGGCTTCAGACACGCCTGTCAGGCTGATCTAGTGTTCTGTCTCTCTGCCCCGTTCCATAACCTCTCATCCTTCAACACATATCTGGCTGATACTATATGGAGGGGTATGGGAAGAAGGCTCAGAGACTAGGGAACATCTATATGATGTGACTTACTGGCTGATAGGAATTGTGGAGTTGTAATAGGAGAGCTTTCAGAATACTTGGATGATAATGGAACGATGGTATGTGGTATGTTGTGATTGTTCATGGATTTGAGGAATTTCTAGTCGGGGATATTGTGCACAGAGGTTAGGGCTACTGCTGATACAGTGCATTCAGAAAGTATTCAGACCCCTTGACCTTTTCCACGTTTTGTTTTACGTTACAGCCTTATTCTAAGATGGATTACATTTATTATTTTCCCCTCATCAATCAACACACAACACCCCATAATGAGAAATTTTAGGAAACTGAAATACCACAAGTATTCAGACCCTTTACTCAGTACTTTGTTGAAGCACCTTTGGCAGCGATTACAGCCTTGAGTCTTGAGTATGACACCTCAAGCTTGGCACACCTGTATTTGGGGAGGTTCTCCCATTCTTCTCTGCAGATCCTCTCAAGCTCTGGAGCAGGTTTTCATCAAGGTTCTCTCTGTACTTTTCTCCGTTCCTCTTTCCCCTCGATCCTGACTATTCTCCCAGTCCCTGATGCTGAAAAACATTCCCACAGCATAATGCTGCCACCACCATGCTTCACTGTAGGGATTGTGCCAGGTTTCCTCCTGACGTGACTCTTACCATTCAGGCCAAAGAGTTCAATTGACCAAAGAATCTTGTTTCTCATGGTCTGAGTCCTTTAGGAGCCTTTTGTCAAACTCCAAGCGGGCTGTCATGTCCCTTTTTTACTGAGGAGTGGCTTCCGTCTGGCCACTCTAGCATAAAGGCTTGATTGTTGTCCTTCTGGAAGGTTCTCCCATCTCCACCACTTTGGAGCGCTGTCAGAGTGACCATCAGGTTCTTGGTCACCTCCCAGACCAAGGCCCTTCTCCCCTGATTGCGCAGTTTGGCCGTGCTGCCAGCTCTAGGAAGTCTTGGTGGTTCCAAACTTCTTCCATTTAAGAATGATGGAGGCCACTGTGTTCTTGGGGATCTTCAATGCTGCAGAAATGTCTTGGTAACCTTCCCCAGATCTGTGCCTCGACACAATCCTGTCTCCTCGCTCTACAGACAATTTCTTCGACCTCATGGCTTGGTTTTTGCTCTGACATGCACTGTCAACTGTGGGACCTTATATAGACAGGTGTGTGCCTTTCCAAATCATGTCCAATCAATTGAATTTACCACTGGTGGACTCCAATCCAAGTTGTAGAAACATCTCAAGGATGATCAATGGAAAATGGATGCACCTGAGCTCATTTCGAAGTCTCATAGCAAAGGGTCTGAATACTTACATAAATAAGGTATTTTGTTTTTAATTCATGTTGAACAATTTCTAAAAACCTGTTTCCACTTAGTCCTTATGGGGTATTGTGTGTAGATTGATGAAGATTTTTTATTTATTTAAACCTTTTTAGAATAAGGCTGTAAAGTAACACAATGTGGAAAAATTCAAGGGGTCTGAATACGTTCCGAATACACTGTATGTTAATATTATGTGTCGTTTGAGCATCTGTGTGTTGGTTCATAAACCTCTACTTTCTCTCACTGTGTTCTCAGTACTGTTCGCACATGGGACCTGAACTCTAACAAGAAGCACAAGATGTGCTTCAAACCCCGCTCCCTGCAGGGGAAGAAAGTCACGCCCACATGTTGCACCTACAGCCGAGACGGGAAGCTGGTGGCAGCCGGCTGCCAGGACGGAACCATCCAGATCTGGGACAGGAACCTCAGCGTGAGTCTCTCTGTCTCACGCGCTCACTCGCACACGCATAAACGACCACACGCACAAACAAACACACACACACTACCTCACCATTGTCTCACACTGGCTTACGCACACACTGTTAGTCACACATGAAGGACTCCGAGCAGGAGGCCAGGGGATGGGGTCAGAGTTCAAAAGGTCCCCAACACTAAGCAGGACCCAGCAGTAAATAAAGCCATAGGTGGGAAAGTGGTGTTTGTGTTTGATAAATAGCCTTAATTCAAACCATCCTGTCTGTTTTTTCCCCATCTGTCTTGTATCTGGTGTGATATAGGAAGAGGGCTGTGTGGTATGCGGATGGAGAGGTCTCTACGTGAGACTCTGTGGTGGGGGGACATGGTTGAATAAGAATGTGTCGTATGTTAGTGGGACAGATGGTTAGGTTTGATCCTCATTGCTGAGATGGAGGATTGTTGGTTGTTAGGCAGACATTTATTGTTTTCGGTCACTGGGGTGGGGGTAACCGTTTACATTACCTCTAACCCCCCCCCAAAAAATAATATATGGGAAGGTATGCTGGTGTAGACTTTACAGTGAAGTGCTTGCTTACGAACCATTCCAACGATGCAGAGTTTATAAAATAATAATGCAAAATGAAATAGTGACTAACATGAGGAATAAAATGCACAAGCTATATACAGTACAGGGAGTACCAGATCAATGTGCAGAGGTACAAGGTAGATATATGTACATGAAGGCAGGGTAAAGTGACTAGGCATCTGGATAGATAATAATGAGTAAAATAAAGAACAGAGTAGCAGCAGCAACTGATGAGTGTAAAAGTGTGGGTATGTATGTGTTTTTGTTGTGTCGGTATGCGTGTGTGTGTTATGTGTTTGTGTGTGTATGTAGTGTTTGTGAATGTGGGAGGGTTTTGTGTAAGAATGACAGTTCAGTGTGTGTGAGCGAGTGTGTACAGTTGAAGTCGGAAGTTTACATACACTTAGGTTGGAGTCATTAAAACTTGTTTTTCAACCACTCCACAAATTTCTTGTTAACAAACTATAGTTTTGGCAAGTCTGTTAGGACATCTACTGTGTGCATGACACAAGTAATTCTTCCAACAATTGTTTACAGACAGATTATTTCACTTATAATTCACTGTATCACAATTCCAGTGGGTCAGAAGTTTACATACACTAAGATGACTGTGCCTTTAAACAGCTTGGAAAATTCCAGAAAATTATGTCATGGCTTTAGAAGCTTCTGATAGGCTAATTGACATCATTTGCGTCAATTGGAGGTGTAACTGTGGATGTATTTCGAGGCCTACCTTCAACCTCAGTGCCTCTCTGCTTGACATCATGGGAAAATCAAAAGAAATCAGCCAAGACCTCAGAAAAAAAATTGTAGGCCTCCACCAGTCTGGTTCATCCTTGGGAGCAATTTCCAAACACCTGAAGGCTCCACGTTCATCTGTACAAACAATAGTACGCAAGTATGAACACCATGGGACCACGCAGCCGTCATACCGCTCAGAAAGGAGACGTGTTCTGTCTCCTAGAGATGTACGTACTTTGGTGCGAAAAGTGCAAATCTATCCCAGAACAACAGCAAAGGACCTTGTGAAGATGCTGGAGGAAACAGGTACAAAAGTATCTACAGTAAAACTAGTCCTATATCAACATAACCTGAAAGGCCGCTCAGCAAGGAAGAAGCCACGTCTCCAAAACCGCCATAAAAAGCTAGACTACGATTTGCAACTGCACATGGGGACAAAAATCTTACTTTTTGGAGAAATGTCCTCTGGTCTGATGAAACAAAAATAGAACTGTTTGGCCATAATGATCATCCTTATGTTTGGAGGAAAAAGGGGGAGGCGTGCAAGCCAAAGAACACCATCCGAACCGTGAAGCACGGGGGTGGCAGCATCATGTTGTGAGGGTACTTTGCTGGTGCACTTCACAAAATAGATGGCATCACGAGGAAGGAAAATTATGTGGATATATTGAAGACATCAGTCAGGAAGATAAAGTTTGGTCACAAATGGGTCTTCCAAATGGACATTTTATTTATTTATTTTTATTTCTCCTTTATTTAACCTGGTAGGCTAGTTGAGAAAAGTTCTCATTTACAACTGCAACCTGGCCAAAGCAGTGCGACACAAACAACAACACAGAGTTACTCATGGAATAAACAAACATACAGTCAATAATACAATAGAAAAAGTATATGTACAGTGTGTGCAAATGAGGTGGGATAAGGGAGGTAAGGCAATAAATAGGCCATAGTGGCGAAATAATTACAATATAGCAATTATACACTGGAGTGATAAATGTGCAGAAGATGAGTGTGGAAGTAGAGAAACGGGTGCAAAGGAGAAAAATTTATCAAATAAATAACTGTATGGGGATGAGGTAGTTGGATGGACTATTTACAGATGGGGCTATTTACAGATGCAGTGATCTGTGAGCTGCTCTGACAGCTGGTGCTTAAAGCTAGTGAGGGAGATATGAGTCTCCAGCTTCAGTGTTTTTTGCAGTTCGTTCTGGTCATTGGCAGCAGAGAACTGGAAGGAACGGCGGCCGAAGGAGGAATTGGCTTTGGGGGTAACCAGTGAAATATACCTGCTGGGTGCTGCTATGGTGACCAGTGAGCTGAGATAAGGCGGGGCTTTACCTAGCAAAGACTGATAGATGACCTGGAGCCAGTGGGTTTGGCGATGAATATGAAGCGAAGGCCAGCCAACGAGAACATACAGGTCGCAGTGGTAGGTAGTATATGGGGCTTTGGTGACAAAATGGATGGCACTGTGATAGACTGCATCCAATTTGCTGAGTAGAGTGTTGGAGGCTATTTTGTAAATGACATCGCCAAAATCAAGGATCGGTAGGATAGTCCGTTTGACGAGGGTATGTTTGGCAGCATGAGTGAAGGATGCTTTGTTGCGAAATTAGGAAGCTGATTCTGGGTTTAATTTTGAAATGGAGATGCTTAATGTGAGTCTGGAAGGAGAGTTTACAGTCTAAACAGACACCTAGGTATTTGTAGTTGTGCACAAGTCAGAACCGTCCAGAGTAGTGATGCTGGACGGGCTGGCAGGTGTGGGCAGCGATCGGTTGAAGAGCATGCATTTAATTTGACTTGCATTTAAGAGCAGTTGGAAGCCACGGAAGGAGAGTTGTATGGCATTGAAGCTCGTCTGGAGGTTAGATAACACAGTGTCCAAAGAAGGGCCAGAAGTAGACAGAATGGTGTCGTCTGCGTACAGGTGGATCAGAGAACCACCAGCAGCATGAGTGACATCATTGATGTATTCAGAGAAATGAGTCGGCCCGAGACTTGAACCCTGTGGCACCCCCATCGAGACTGCCAAAGGTCCGGACAACAGGCCCTCCGATTTGACACACTGAACTCTGTCTGAGAAGTAGTTGGTGAACCAGGTGAGGCAGTCATTTGAGAAACCAAGGTTGTTGAGTCTGCCGATAAGAATGTGGTGATTGACAGAGTCGAAAGCCTTGGCCAGGTCGATGAATACAGCTGCACAGTATTGTCTCTTATCAATGGCGGTTATGATATCGTTTAGGACCTTGAGCGTGGCTGAGGTGCACCCATGACCAGTTCGGAAACCTGATTGCATAGTGGAGAAGGTACGGTGGGATTCGAAATGGTCGGTGATCTGTTTGTTAACTTGGCTTTCGAAGACCTTAGAAAGTTTGGGTCTAGAGTGTCTCCCCTTTGAAGAGGGGGATGATCGCGGCAGCTTTCCAATCTTTGGGGATCTCAGACGATACAAAAGAGAGGTTGAACAGGCTATTAATAGGGGTTGCAACGATTTTGGCGGATCATTTTAGAAAGAGAGGGTCCAGATTGTCTAGCCCAGCTGATTTGTAGGGGTCCAGATTTTGCAGCTCTTTCAGAACATCAGCTATCTGGATTTGGGTGAAGGAGAAATGGTGGAGGCTTGGGCAAGTTGCTGTGGAGGGTGCAGGGCTGTTGACCGGGGTAGAGGTAGCCAGGTGGAAAGCATGGCCAGCCATAGAAAAATGCTTATTGAAATTCTCAATTATCGGTGGTGACAGTGTTTCCTAGCCTCAGTGCAGTGGGCAGCTGGGAGGAGGTGCTCTTATTGTCCATGGACTTTTCAGTGTCCCAGAACTTTTGGGAGTTTGTGCTACAGGATGCAAATTTCTGTTTGAAAAAGCTAGCCTTTGCTTACCCAACTGCCTGTGTATATTGGTTCCTAACTTCCCTGAAAAGTTGCTTATCGTGGGGGCTATTTGATGTTAATGCAGTATGCAACAAGATGTTTTTGTGCTGGTCAAGAGCAGTCAGTTCTGGAGTGAACCAAGGGCTATATCTGTTCCTGGTTATTTTTTTGAATGGGGCATGCTTATTTAAGATTGTGAGGAAAGCACTTTTAAAGAATAACCAGGCATCCTCTACTGACTGAATGAGGTTAATATCCTACCAGGATACCCGGGCCAGGTCGATTAGAAAGGCCTGCTCGCTGAAGTGTTTTAGGGAGCGTTTGACAGTGATGAGGGGTGGTCATTTGACTGCGGACCCATTACGGACGCAGGCAATGAGGCAGTGATCGCTGAGATCCTGGTTGAAGACAGCAGAGGTGTATTTGGAAGGCAGGTTGGTCAGGATGATATCTATGAGGGTGCCAGAGTTTAAGGACTTGGGGTTGTACCTGGTAGGTTCATTGATAATTTGTGTGAGATTGAGGGCATCAAGCTTAGATTGTAGGATGGCCGGGGTGTTAAGCATGTCCCAGTTTAGGGCACCTATTTTCACGAGCTGTGGAGATAGATGGGGGCAGTCAATTCACATATGGTGTCCAGGGCATAGCTGGGGCCAGAAGGTGGTCTATAGCAAGCGGCAGCGGTGAGAGACTTGTTTCTGGAAAGGTGGATTTTTAAAAGTAGAAGCTCAAATTGTTTGTTCACAGACCTGGATAGTAAGACAGAACTCTGCAGGCTATCTCTGCAGTAGATTTCAACTCCGCCCCCTTTGGCAGTTCTATCTTGTCGGGAAATGTTATAGTTAGGGATGGAAATTTCAGGGTTTTTGGTGGACTTCCTAAGCCAGGATTCAGACACGGCTAGGACATCCGAGTTGGCAGAGTGTGCTAAAACAGTGAATAAAACAAACTTAGGGAGGAGGCTTCCAATGTTAACATGCATGAAACCAAGGCTTTTACGGTTACAGAAGTCAACAAATGATAGCGCCTGGGGAATGGGAGGGGAGCTAGGCACTGCAGGCTCTGGATTAACCTCTACATCACCAGATGAACAGAGGAGGAGTAGGATAAGGGTACGATTAAAGGCTATAAGAACTGGTCGTCTAGTATGTTCGGAACAGAGAGTAAAAGGAGCAGGTTTCTGGGACAGTAGAATAGGTTCAAGGCATAATGTACAGACAAAGGTATGGTAGGATGTGAGTACAGTGGAGGTAAACATATGCATTAAGTGACGATGAGAGGGATATTGTCTCTAGAAACATAATTTAAACCAGGTGAGGTCACCGCATGTGTGGGAGGTGGAACTAAAGGGTTAACTAAGGAGTATTGAGCGGGGCTAGTGGCTCTACAGTGAAATAAAGTAATAATTACTAACCAAAACAGCAATGGACAAGGCATATTGACATTAGGGAGAGGCATGCGTAGCTGAGTGATCATAGGGTCCAATGAGTAGCTGGACGGGCTGGAGACACGGCGATTCAGACAGCTAGCGGGCTGGGGCTAGCAAGCTAGCAGAAGGGCCTTAGAGGGACGTCGCGACGTTTGAAGTCTGTTGTAGCCCCCTCTTGCTGTTACATCGGCAGACCAGTCGTCATGGATCAGCAGGGCTCCGTGTGGTTAAAGGGTCCAGGCCAATTGGCAAAATAGGTATAGTGGCCAAAGGATTTGTCCAATGGGCCTCTTCAGCTAACAGTTCGATAGGCTCTAGACAGCTAGCGGGCTAGCAGATGGGCATTCAGAGGACGTCGCGTCGGAGGAGCCAGTTGGAAAAACCCACTCGGGAGAATTACGTCGGTAGTCCAGTCGTGATGGGTCGTCGGGGCTCCGTGTCGGCAGTAAAAGGGGTCTAGGACAATTGGCAAAATAAGTATTGTAGCCCAAGTGGCTGATGGACCTCTTCGGCTAGCCGGGAGATGGGCCTAGCAAGGGCTAGCTCCAGGCTAATTGGTAATCAATGATCCCAAGCATACTTCCAAAGTTGTGGCAAAATGGCTTAAGGACAACAAAGTCAAGGTATTGGAGTGGCCATCACAAAGCCCTGACCTCAATCCTATAGGAAATTTGTTGGCAGAACTGAAAAAGCGTGTGCGAGCAAGGAGAGCTACAAACCTGACTCAGTTACACCAGCTCTGTCAGGAGGAATGGGCCAAAATTCACCCAACTTATTGTGGGAAGCTTGTGGAAGGCTACCCGAAACGTTTACATTTACATTTTACATTTTAGTCATTTAGCAGACGCTCTTATCCAGAGCGACTTACAGTAGAGTGCATACATTTTATTACATTTTTACATACTGAGACAAGGATATCCCTACCGGCCAAGAGCAGATGCTCTTATCCAGAGCGACTTACAGTAGAGTGCATACATTTTATAACATTTTTACATACTGAGACAAGGATATCCCTACCGGCCAAACCCTCCCTACCGGCCAAACCCTCCCTAACCCGGACGACGCTATGTCAATTGTGCGTCGCCCCACGGATCTCCCGGTTGCGGCCGGCTGCGACAGAGCCTGGGCGCGAACCCAGCCCAGCCTGGGCGCGAACCCAGAGACTCTGGTGGCCCAAGTTAAACAATTTAAAGGCAATGCTACCAAATACTAATTGAGTGTATGTAAACTTCTGACCCACTGGGAATGTGATGAAATAATAAATGCTGAAATAAATCATTCGCTCTACTATTATTCTGACATTTCACATTCTTAAAATAAAGTGGTGATCCTAACTGACCTGAGACAGGGATTAAATGTCAGGAATTGTGAAAAACTGAGTTTAAATGTATTTGGCTAAGGTGTATGTAAACTTCAGACTTCAACTGTATATGATATGTAATTAATTAAAATGCCTTTATTGGTATGGCATGTTCAATAGAATTATTATTTATTTTTTTTACGACGTGTTTCGGCTGCATGGCCTTCGTCAGGGAGTTCAAAAAAAATATACAATGTCCTCTTTTGAACAGCTTTTCCAATTAGCCCTAATTGGAAGATGGAGTGGTTACAAAATTGATTGGACACACCTAGTAAGCAATACTATTCACATTAAAAGGTGAAATACTGTAGCTATGTTATCATAAACATACAACTCCAAGCTAGAAGTATCAGAACACTTAGAAAGGTAGTTCTAACCTTAAATATGACTGGGAGAAGTGTCAAGAATAAGAAAGCAATATATTCCATAGTACACTAGAACACAGCAAACATGAACAACAACAGTCTAAACATAGCTGAGGGCAATTGAGCAAAATGTCCACTAGATGACAGCAAATGGACCTATCACGACCCTACAGGAAGGGTGAGAAATCCATATCTTCATTTAAACCAGGGTATTTAGTGGTCTGTAGTTTGTAAATCCAAAAACTTTCCCTTTGGTTTAACTGTTTAAGACGGTCCCCTTTTCTAATAGAGGCGGGAATATGATCAATAACCATAGCTTGTAGGGAGGCAGGGTTGCCATGGTGTAAGGACTTGTAGTGCCTTGCCATGGGGTAGTCTTCATTGCCTACCCGTATGGCGTACTTGTGTTCCGCTAAGCGATCTTGAAGGCGTCTCTTTGTCTGTCCAATGTAGAATACCTTGCACTGTGGACATTCCAATCTATAGATGACATGAGTGGTTTTGCAGTTAATGAAATGCTTGACGTAATACTCCATTTTGGAAGCTGTGTCAACAAAATACTTCTTCTCTGCAATATTTCTGCAATGGTTGCAATGGTTACATTTAAAAGAGCCCTTGGGTTTGTGGTCAAGCCAAGTTTTTTGAGAGTCACCCGGAAGATAATTGTGGACTAATTTGTCATTTAGGGTAGGACATCTTAAAGCTTATGACTGGTGACTCAGGAAAGACTTGACGTAGTAGCGTATCACTTTGGATGATTCCCCAATTATTTTTAATGATTCTTTGAATGTTCTCTGCTTCAGTGCTGTGTTTTGTAACAAAATACACTCTCTCTGATGTATCACGAGGCACTCCTCTTCGCAACAAGTCAAGTAATCCAGCCCTTATACCTGCATATTTCAGGACCTGAACGCTGTAGCCCCGATTCAAGAAGCGATTCTCCCATTCAGCAGATTTGACACTAGTCTGTTTCCTGGTCGCAAATTCTGCGGACTCTTTGGAATTGGCCATATGGAATATTCTCTTTTAGCCTTTTGGGGTGAAAGCTGTCTGCCCTCAGAATGGTATTCCCATCTGTAGGCTTCCTAAAGATTGATGTGTGCAAACAACCTTTGTCATTTTTTACTAATGTCGAGGTCCAAAAAATGAATGTTATCCATGCTGTACTCCATAGTTAGTTTGATGTTAGGGTTAATGCTGTTAAGGTATTGGTGGAGGAAATAAGTTTATCTTCTGAGCCGGACCAAAACAGGCAAACATCATCAATTTAGCGTCCCCACCATATAATCCGGTCAAAGAAATGGTTATTAGAAGGATCCAAAATGAAGTTATTTTCCCATTGTCCTCCTTTCTTTTTGATGACCAATTTACCCCTTTTACCAAAGAGCACCTTTTATCTACCAAAATGTACTATTGTGTACCTTAGTAACGCTTCCCTTCCTCCTCTTTCTACTGTATATGATGTGTATTTAAATTCTAGTGAGTGTGCGTAGGGTCTGTGCAAGATAGTCAATGCAGATTGTTTGGGTACCTTTAATTGACTATTTAGCAGTCTTATGGCTTGGGGGTAGAAGCTGTCTCGGAGCCTGTTGGTCCGAGAGCCAATACTCCGGGTATTGTTTGCTGGACGGTATCAGAGTGAACAGGCTGGAGTCTTTGGCATATTTTCCGGCCTTCCTCTGACACTGCCTGATATAGAGGTCCAGGATGGCAGGGAGCTCGGCCCCAGAGATGTACTGGGTTGTGAGCACCACCCTTTGTAGCGCTTTGCAGTCAAGGGCGGTGCATTGCCATACGAAGCGGTGATGCAGCCAGTCAAGATGCTCTCGATGGTTCAGCTGTATAACTTTTTGAGGATCTGAGGGCCCATGCAAAATCTTTTCAGCCTCCTCAGGGGGGAGAGGCACAGCCATGCCCTTTTCATGACTGTGCGGGGGTGTGTGGTCCCTGTAAAGTCCTTAGTGATGTGGACGCCAAGAAACTTGACGCTCTCGACCCACTCCACAACAGCCCCGTCGATGTGGATGGGAGCGTGCTCTCACTTCTTTCTCCTATAGTCCTCGATCAGCTCCTTGGTTAAAGGGGAGGTATGCTGGTCTAGGTTAAAGGGGTGGTCTGCTGCTTTAAATTCCAGGTAGAAGATAATGGACCCTAACAGATACTAATGTAGTTGGTGCTGTATATTAACTAATATACATGGGTTCTAATTTGAAACATTCTTTGTTAGTTTGCAATTGTACAATTTATGCTCCCTGCATATTAAAACCACAAAGACTGCTGGAAAGCCCCGAACACAAGATTGTAATTTCTATGAGTCACACGGTGGAGGAACTTAAAAATCTATTTTTCTAGCGAGAAAGAAATAGCCACAAATTCATTCAGAAATGGAGGAAGAGGATAGCTAGCTATAGCAAGCTAACATTAGCATTTGCCTCTTCAACAAGAAGCAACTGTGACAACATTGATCATAAGATCCAAAAATAAACTTTCCCATTGAGCAAAATCCACCCCTCCAAGCGTCAAATTTCAGTTTAGCCCACACTCGGCAGGCTATGTAGAAAACTCCCCCGGAGCCACAGAAATACCGAATTACCGCAACGCGCAGCCCCCAAAAACACCTTGAAAACTTGCTTTATACAGTAACAGTGACCACCATCGCGGCCAAAGCTACGTTTTCCCTTAAGATTGTACTGTTTATAGTATGACAGCATCAGTAGTTAGCTATGAAGAGCTGGCAGACATGTTTACATTTGGTTCATTTTATTTGTGTTATTTACATGGAGGACGTGAGCTGAATGCGCTCGCTAACATTAGCAGAGAGGTAGCAAGTTAGCTCTTTGACTTTTACTTACCTGATTGACTTCCATTCTGACTGAAACCCATGATAATGCTCGGTCTTTGCTGGTGCTGCTGGCTGTTTGAGTTGCTTTAGAAGTGACATTGATGGTAGGGACAGCATCCACTTTGAGAAGCAACTTCTTGCTGAAGCACTCTTTCCAAGCACTCTTTCCAATTTGCATTACCCTGCAAATTGACGAGTAGACGCCCAATTCGCCTTACTCATTCTCACAAATGTCCCAAATTTTTACAAATATCAGATTTTGGTAACACTTACTGATTTGTGCTTGTGGCCAAAACCACATTAACCTAGTGCAAGTGAGGGCATTTCAAATAATTGTTATATTTTAGATAGTGTGACGATGACCACGGGGCATTGTGGGATTTCTTCTGAAGTTAGAGCTGATTTGGGGAGAACCTCAAGCCCAGCTTTTAGAACAACTTAATATAATAACAATTTGATTTAAGAGTTTGTAATTTGGGAATGTTTTCTTGGGGGGGGGGGGGATCTAAGTTACTACTATATGCGTTTCTGGCATTGAGAAATAAGTGCTACACCTGGGGTGAATTCCTAGAGTGATAATGTCACATTCGAGGGTTCAACTAATGGTGTGAACAGCTTGGCGGAGAGGATACTGTGAATTACTAGCTAGATGGAGGATGCTTCCACTGAAACAGTAAATCAACTCATAGCTTAGTAGACTTGCTATACAACTCTATTTGGGTGGCCCTAGAGTTTCGCCTAATGTTATTCATGGCGAACTGAATTTTCGAGTGCATGTGAACTGCACAACAACAGAAGAGTAACGTATTCCACCTGGGGTTTTAACCTCAGAAATATCCTGCATGTTTTGGTCAACAGTCCACTATTACACAATACTGCTGCCTGATTCTGACATAACTCAGCCGTGGCTGTAGTAAAGTATATAACCTAAGCGAAGCTCCACAGGCTATCCGTTATCCTGAACCTAGCCCAGTGAAAAATAGCCAGTGATGTAATAAGAGTCTGTCTGTGGTGGGGTGTGATGATTGAGTGGGCAGACATGGAGGTTGCTGGGAGGCCTAATCAAATCCACTCTCTTCTGTACTTTTCCACTATTACTTAATTAAGTAATCAAAGTGTGCATTCCATCCATCTCTCTGATCCCGACTGCACGGTTAATTGTGTATTTTGGATCCTGGGAAGCGTTCTTCACATTTGCCTGGCTGTTCAGTTTTTCTCTGGAGATACGTGACAAAGCATCACAGTTAGGACCTTATAAAATCTGCAATGCGGAGAACGCGGACGGAATCACATTAAAACGAAATTCAACAATATTCAAATATTTATTGAACTTAGTAGGGAATCAACTAAATGTCTTAAATTTATACATTTGTCCAATTTGTCATAAGACATGAACAGAACGCATCAGTGATTCGTATTTCCTGCAACTTTCTAAAGAGGCAACAAGCATGCCCCTGTCTGTGTGTGGTGTGCACGTCTACCACTATTTGTAGCCGTTAGCGATGATGCGAATGAAAACAGTCTTCTGGTAGATGGAAAGGCTTTCCCAAAAACCTTCTCATTTAAATATGAACTACAAAGTAGCCTATGCTTACCTGGCAGAAGGATATAAATATTATTTGAATCAATCCAGTAGGTGTTTGTTTGTGCTCTACAAAAACACTGCTAAACAGCCTCTTGCTAGGTGCCCACTGGAATTAAAGGGTAACTACACCCAAAATAAAATTTTTATATATTTCCCCAGACCTCAAAAGTGGTCTCCTAATGTCGTTTAAGCATTGTTTGTCTATTAAAAAGGTGTGATTTTGAGAGCGAAAACCTGAAAAAACAGGGGGAAACAGAAACTGATGAAATTGAATTTGGGAGATCAAACTGAATCAGGCAAAAAATACAACAGATTTTATAGAGCCCTTCACAGTGGATGAAAATGACCAGCATTCAGCACTTGGGTATGTCTCAATCTGCTTCAGTCGAGTGTCTGTCATGGAGTAGAATTTCCTGCCTGGCTACAGACTGAGGAGAAACAGGCCTTTTTTTCCCGGCTCAGACGGTCAGTCACATCTTCACTTCTCCTCTTCCCGGACTCCATGTCCTGCCCGACTGTCTACCAATGATCCTACCTGCGTGGGGGCTTTTGCGGCCGGTGGGTGACACGTCTCTGGTCTGTGTTGGGGTGGTGGGAAGAAATGACACGCCGCAGCTTCCTGTGGAGGGATCAGTGGAGAGAGCAGGTTTGGCAGTCTATCGCTCACAGCCTCACTTACAGCTGTCACAGACAGACCTGACCCCCGAGAGGGGGGAAAGAGAGAGAGGGGGAGAGAGAGCACTCGGGACCTGGCAAGAGGCCTACTGAGGCAGTCTCTTTAAGTTTGAGGAGGTGTCAGAATGTCAGGACATCACTCCAGTTTGATTTCCTCCTAGTTATGTCCATTTCCTTAGTGTTTGTTGCCAGGTTTCACAAGTCTTGTTATCCCACTAGAGTAGACTATTCACAAGGTACTCTAGTATCCAAGGCTCAAACTGGACTTTCATCATCTCTTTATTTATTCTTCCCATGTTAGCTTTTGCTTTGTTTTCCCCCTTCTATTTACGCTTAACCAAAACAAAATCAGGACAACATTAATCCAAATGTTGACCGTCATTCATGCTCGTCTGCCTTGCTAACAGCTAAATCCTGCACACTTGTAATTGGCTTAAGGAATGTTAGGAGATGATACTGAGCATATGGGTTTTCCCTTACACCTCCAGCAGCTCCCCCGATCCCTCCGCTCCGCTGAGGACCTTTCTGTGGACAGGGTTGAGTAGCTCGATGTGTGTGTGACGTGACTGTTACTTAGTGTGAGGGGACGTCTGTGAGACAGTGACAGGCAGGCCTGATATCTGCAGGCTCTCTGTGCAGTGAGTCGGGAAACAGGGCTCAGACAGATGACGGTATTTGTTTAGAGATTATAACATCTTATATTCACAAATGTAACAGTACTTTTTTTGTATTATTACGATCCATGAACCTTTTGATTTTATCTGTAGCAGGCATGCTTTCAGTTTCACATTTGGTCACTACTAGTAGACATTTTCTCACTCACTTTCTCTCGCCTGCCAGAGAGTCTGTGAGTTGAGTGATGCTAGTGAGTTTTCTGTTGCTAGATTCCTGTCCTGCCAGCCCTAACAGAGCCCAGAGACTTGCCCCCCCCCCCCCCATGGCTATAACAGCAGGCTCAGAGAGATTGAGTAAAAGCTCTCTAATTTATTACTGGTTCTTCTCCCAGACTAAATATTTACCCAGCATCCCATAGCAGCTTACAATAATACTGTGTGTTACCTGGGCTGGAGGGGCAAGTTTTCACTGAATGCCCTTTACCGCTAGGACAGGACATGTTTGTGATTTAAATAGAGGACCCCAGAAAACATTATGACAAAATGTAATCAATTTGACTCTTATCACTCTCATAGATTTAGACCCACTTCCTAGCAACTCACTGCTGATGCCCTTCCACTGCTACTCCTCTTCACTCTGAAGAGGTTAGGATCAAGTCCATCTCTTGCCGTATCACTTCTATTACTCATGGGCAGAAAATGTCGACAGACAATATCAATTATCCAGCCGACCTTGATCTAGTGCTCGGACCGAAGAACGATTATTGAGGATGACAGATCAGGCTCCTGAACCCTGACGTGGGATTGATTGATCCTGTGATGGGAGTCAAGAAGGTCTCAGCCTTGCTGCTGTAGGGTAGGCAGTGATTGCGTGGCTTGCTGTTATTACTGCATTTGTGCCAGAATCACCCAGTTTCATGTCCAGGGTTGCCAGGTAATGTGCAGTGGTACTTTAGGGTGCTGCTGGGAAGCCTTTCACACTAAGAATGGATGACGTACGGGTGAAAGCGGTGCGCGGAGACGCTGGCCTCGGTTCCAGAACATTCCCACAGAGACGTACGGAATGTTATGTCGTCAGTGTTCTCCTCCAAGCCCTCCAGAGGACAAAGTGCGTCCACTCGAGGGGTGGTTTCAATCAAGCAGTGGTCAGTGTTAGTGTAGTACAGAGCCGTTACGAAACGTCTGTGCGAAGTTCTGCACACCATAATGAGGAGGAACATACAGTCCTTTGTGATATTAATGTGTTCAATCCATACTGTTCATATGCATTGTGACGGCATGAAGTCACATTAGGTGATAAACCTCCGTCTTGTTTTTATTCTAATCACACACTGTATACCTGCCTGGGTAAATGGACCAGAGCTGGCCAACACATCATTTGCAGTCACCGGTCTAATGGGGACCTCAACGCAGCAGCAATGTGACTCTGCACAGTGTCACTGTAAACCAGTAAATCCCGGGGCTATAAAAGATAGGGCCAGGGACATTGGCTAGGAACTGCCTGCAGAGGTCTAAAAACACAGGCCCAATGAAAATGTTTCAAGGAGAAGCCCAGGCCGTGACAGAAAGCTGGAGCAGCTACTCAGCGTGCTTTACGAGCCTGTCTTCAGGGAACCCTTTGGAGTGTGAACAAACTGCCACAGCTGGGCCTGTCTGGCTGAATGCATCCTGCCTCCTACAGACACAATACCACAGCATCCATCACAGCTGGGCCTGTCTGGCTGGCTGAATGCATCCTGCCTCCTACAGACACAATACCACAATACCACAGCATCCATCACAGCTGGGCCTGTCTGGCTGGCTGAATGCATCCTGCCTCCTACAGACACAATACCACAATACCACAGCATCCATCACAGCTGGGCCTGTCTGGCTGGCTGAATGCATCCTGCCTCCTACAGACACACTACCACAATACCACAGCATCCATCACAGCTGGGCCTGTCTGGCTGGCTGAATGCATCCTGCCTCCTACAGACACAATACCACAATACCACAGCATCCATCACAGCTGGGCCTGTCTGGCTGGCTGAATGCATCCTGCCTCCTACAGACACAATACCACAATACCACAGCATCCATCACAGCTGGGACTGGTAGACCAGCAGCCAGCCAATCAGGGAACTGGGAGATTTGCCTTGTGGCAAAGACATGCCACTGACAGCCTCCAATATGGATCTTAACCTGTTTCTACATCCTAAAGTGAAGAGATTTTATTCCCTGCATTTTGGCTAAGGCTTTATGACTTAGAGAAATGTTTTGTGGGGAGATGGAGAGATAAGGTAGAGGAGATTGGCTCAGAAAACACACTGACATCTTTCTCTAAAACACACACACACACACACAGAGAGAGAGTAGCACTTGTTGATTTCCATGAAGGATCAAAGCAGCTGTTCAGGGGTGGAGTTGGGCAGCTTGAACCTCACAACCAGCAAGAGTTCAGAGCCTGATCGTAAGGCTGACTAGACAGAGGTGCTCACAAGGTGGCTCTGGTGTGTGTATTAGTGTGTGATTGTGTGTGTTGGGTGTGGCGGTTGTAATATTGATATAACGCTACTCGGATAACATGGTCAGGAACAGTTGTGCTTGTGGTAGATCTTTATCAGTCCCTTCCAAGGATGAAACCTAGCCCATCTCCTGTGGCCTGACTCTGAGCCTGGTTATACACCACAACACCCCCAACCCTTGATGAAAATGTGTGAAATCTCTGGTGATGTCCCAGGGATCAGCGTTGTAGGTAGAGGTCGACCGATTTATGATTTTTCAACGCCGATACCGATTATTGGAGGACCAAAAAAAGCTGATACCGATTAATCGGTCGATTTTTAATATATATATTTGTAATAATGACATTTACAACAATACTGAATGAACACTTTTATTTTAACTTAATATAGTACATAAATAAAATCAATTTAGGAAACATGTTCAATTTGGTTTAAATAATGCAAAAACACAGTTTTGGACAAGAAAGTAAAGGTGCAATATATGCCATGTAAGAAAGCTAACGTTTAAGTTCCTTGCTCAGAACATGAGAACATATGAAAGCTGGTGGTTCCTTTTAACATGAGTCTTCAATATTTCCAGGTAAGACGTTTTAGGTTGTAGTTATTAGAGGAATTATAGGACTATTTCTCTCTGTACCATTTGTATTACATATACCTTTGACTATTGGATGTTCTTATAGGCACTATAGTATTGCCAGCCTAATCTCGGGAGTTGATAGGCTTGAAGTCATAAACAGCCCTGTGCTTCAAGCATTGCGAAGAGTAGCTGGCAAACGCAGGAAAGTGCTGTTTGAATGAATGCTTACGAGCCTGCTGCTGCCTACCACCGCTCAGTCAGACTGCTCTATCAAATATCAAATCATAGACTTAATTATAATATAATAAACACACGGAAATACTGTGTGTTTATGGGATGCCTTAGGTCATTAATATGGTCAAATCCAGAAACTAATTTCGAAAACAAAACGTTTATTCTTTCAGTGAAATACGGAACCGTTCCGTATTTTATCTAACGGGTGGCATCCCTAAGTCTAAATATTGCTGTTACATTGCACAACCTTCAATGTTATGTCATAATAATGTAAATTCTGGCAAATTAATTACGGTCTTTGTTAGGAAGAAATGGTCTTCACACAGTTCGCAACGAGCCAGGCAGCTCAAACTGCTGCATATACCCTGACTCTGCTTGCACTGAACGCAAGAGAAGTGACACAATTAGTTAATATTACCTGCTAACATGAATTTCTTTTAACTAAATATGCAGGTTTAAAAAAATATATATACTTGTATTGATTTTAAGAAAGGCATTGATGTTTATGGTTAGGTACATTGGTGTAACGACGGTGCTTTTTTCGCGAATGCGCTTGTTAAATCATCACCCATTTGGCGAGTAGGCTGTGATTCGATGATAAATTAACAGGCACCGCATTGATTATTTGCAACGCAGGACAAACTAGTTAAATTAGTATTATCATCAACTATGTCTAGTTAACTAGTGATTTTGTGAAGATTGATTGTTTTTTTATAAGATAAGTTTAATGCTAGCTAGCAACTTACCTTGGCTCATTGCTGCACTCGCGTAACAGGTGGTGAACCTGCCACGCAGTCTTCTCGTGGAGTGCAATGTAATCGGCGTCAAAAAATGCCGAGTACCGATTGTTATGAAAACTTGAAATCGGCCCTAATTAATCAGCCATGCCGATTAATCGGTCGACCTCTAGTTGTAGGCTCTGAGCCCAATCTGTTTTCATCCGTGTGTGTGTGTGTGTGTGTGTGTGTGTGTGTGTGTGTGTGTGTGTGTGTGTGTGTGTGTGTGTGTGTGTGTGTGTGTGTGTGTGTGTGTGTGTGTGTGTGTGTGTGTGTGTGGGGGACAGGGATTCATAGAGAGGGGCCACCTATTGCTCCATACTGAGGAAGGGGAGCGAGACGTCTGAGACAGGCTTCAAACGTAGAGTCGAGTTTCACAACCTGGTGCAGAACAGGAAGCTAGGCTTAACACGGGAAGCAAACCAACATCAGGAAATGAACACATATTAAAACCTGTAAGAATGTAGTCGGCAAATACACAGTATAGCATTGGATTGTAATAACACAAATGCATTGTGTGATTGATTGGTACAATGACGGTTGATACTTCCCATGCCTTAGGTGGGATACCTATAAGTCAGTGTGATTCTGTTCCTAGGCCGTCATTGAAAATAAGAATTTGTTCTTAACTGACTCGCCGAGTTAAATAAAGGTAAAATAATAATAATTCTAGATCACTATTAGGAAGGTTCTTTCTCCAGCCTGGGGAGTGAAATGAGAAGAATTTGGTGCTCTGCTGTATCTCAGCAGGGTTCCCAGTTCTCAGAAGACCCTTTCCTGGTTGAAGCTGTAACTATGTCGCTACCCCCCTCTCTCTGTCTCTCCCCTCACCTTTCCCATTCCTCTACTGAGGAGAGCGGTGCAGGAAAAGGGATGAATATGTCATGTCAACAGTAATCAAATCTCCCTGTAACAAGGCTTACCTCATGTCTGTGTTTTGGGCTGGGGAGAATAACGACCCCAGTTCCCAAAGCTCAACCAGGGGTCACATTGCTCTGTTTAGCGAAAGTAGGGACTTCTTAATTTGCAAGAATATTTAGGATCTCGTAAATGAGATCATTTGACCCAAAATATGAACTTAGTGCTTGGTTTTCACATTCATTACAGCTTGAAAAGCGAATGTACTTTTTGTGGTATGCAAAATGAATTATTTGTAGTTTAAAAAGAGTGCTGGGCTTCCAGATGTTGTCCTGGTCAGTCCTCTCTCTGTGTTGAGATTTGTCCCCTGTTGTTCATTTAACATTCTAAACTTTTGAACATGAAAAAACAAACATATGCAAGTGAAGCTTTTAGCAATCACTCTTCAAAAACCATTTGCCCCAGAGAATATGAGATAATTGAGAGATAAAAGAAAATAAGTAGTTGAGGCCAAATGGTAGAGAGGCACTGGAATAGACGGAGAGAGACGTTGAGTGATAAAACGCAGTGAGTGGATGATGTGTGTGTTATCTGAAGTAAATGTATACAGCAGCGTTATATTTCTTTCCCAGCTTAATAACTTCCCTCCACTTACTATGGTGCTTATGACCCTGTTCCCTCTCTCGTCAATACAGCACCACCTGTTTCATTCCTCTGTCTCCTTTTCTGGCAATATTGCTCTTTCCTTCTCTCGCTCTCTTATCTTTCCCCTCTACTTTATCCCACCATCCCTCCATTTCAAATTCCTTCTCTCGCTCTCTGACTGAAATTCCTTTGTTGCTATATTTAATTTACCATTTGATGTATTTGGTTATCGTTTAGAGTTGAAGGTTTACGTACATAAATCCAGGTTGTGTATGTTTGAGTGCTGGGAAGTCCTTTACGTCAGTGCTGAAAGCTGTCTGGTTGTGATTTATGTGGGTTATCTGGTTGTACTCAGCACAGGTAAAGCCGAGATTCGCTATGATATACATTAATTAAGCAATAAGGCTCGAGGAGGTGTGGTATATGGCCAATATACCACAACTAAGGAGTGCCTGGATACAGCCCTTAGCCATGGTATATTGACCATATACCACAAACCCCCGAGGTGCCTTAATGCTATTATAAACTGGTTACCAACGTTATTAGAACAGTACAAAGTACTATTTTGTCATACCCATGTTACACGATCTGATAAACCAACATTCAGGGCTCCAACCACCCAGTTTATAATATATCATTCTATTCTGGTAATCTACAGGTTTTTTTTCAACTCTGTGTGTGCTGGGTTGTGCAAATGTGTTCCTCCTCTGTGTTGTTTCTCATCGGTCTGAGTGGCTTTGGTTTAGTGCTGTGGAGAAAAAGCTATAACTCTCCTTGCCATTCCATGCTGAAGGCACATTGGGGCAATGCCAATAGTGTAGACCTGTGGACTTTGACACACAGCGCCTCTGCCGCAACAGGAGCTGATGCAGTGGAGCACACAGGAACCACGTTGGATGGGAGGCTATTTTGGATTGCTGCTGTCTGCTCCAGCGTGGACATGGTTAGGGAGCTGAGATGAATGTTGGTGGATGAACTTGACTTCACATGGCCACTTGTCAGTCTGATTGGCTTTTATCTAAATAATCTGTATCTTTAATGTACTACATGTCAACACCACTTTACCATAGCCCCCCCCCCCCCCCCCCCCATAGCCCCCCCGAGACTCATAGACAGCTTTTCAATAGATGATCTATAAAAGCACTACTCTTTAAAGTGAAATTCTGTTGTATTGGCGTTTTTAACCTGTGAGGGCGTTTTAGCCAGCATTAGCACTGGCAGGCCGTTTGAGAGCCCTCAATAGATTTGACTCTGGGCTCATGTGGCTTCCATGGTGCGAGTGGCACGTGTTGATCACGTCACATGCTGCAATGTCAACCATGTTTTCGTTTTCGTATTGATATGTCTGTGCAAATTTATGACGCCCCTGACACATGATGTTTACAGTGTTATTGACGTCACTATGACTGACCCCAGTCACATGTAAAGTCTTGTAAGCTTTTCAACCTAAATGCCTTAAAAGGGTTAGGACAAAGTGGTTTATCTGCTATGTATTGTGGTGTGGGACATACGGCTTGAGTTATGATTATGTGTTTCGGATTTAAATCGAGAAAAATAAAAGACTAGTAGTCAGGCAGCTCAGCTTGCCAAGGTAAACCCCCAGAGTCTAAAATCACATACCGTGTCTGTACCGTCTGCAAAGGTCTGAGCGTATCGTACAACATGGTGGTTTTGAGGGTATGGTGTTTTAGGAGCAAATTGAAAACGTATGTTGTCTTGAAGAGATGGAGCATGAATAAGTCTTTATGTTACTGGAGTGGTAAGAGTTCAACATCCGCTGGTGACAGAAAACTTCTAGAAGAACGTTTAGAAGTTCACCAAAGGTGATTGACAGTCTAGGGAACATGCATTTGCTACAGCACTTCCGTCACTGAGACGATGTCCTGGGATGTTCAATCTGAGACGATGTCTATGTGAATGTTGGGTCACCTTTACTTGTCATACCTTTTGACCTCTATCCTCTTCACCCTCAGGTCCACACCAAGTTCCACTGTCGCCAGGCCCACGCCCCAGGAACAGACACCTCCTGTCTCACCTTCTCCTACGACGGGACAACACTGGCCTCTCGAGGAGGTGGGATCTATCAGCCTGCCTCACTACTTACCTGATTCCTCCTTACTACAGTACATCACCAGTATAACATGAACGTCAGCGTTGCCTGACTGTGCGTTCAACAACACTGTACTGTAGCTCTGTACCTGTGTGTGTATACATTGGAGCGAGTCCCTCTGCCCCAGCCCTGACCCCGTGCTTTCAGGGGAGATGTAATGTCTGAACACGCATCCACAAGTCTGTTGCTTCAGCGGGGAAAGAGCTCATCTCTTCACCAAAGTGCAAATAAAGACAGCCAGTCTGTCACCATCAGCGAAGCTGTGCAGCACACATGCAGATCTTCCATACACAGAAGCAGAGGGGTTTCCTCCGTCTTAGCGTGTGTTCTGTTCTAGCCATACGTCCCTCTGAGTGGGCTGTATGCTTGGCCCGCGATGCCTCAGCCTTAGATCATGCCTGTGTTGACTCTCTCATCAGGGTGCCAGTGTTCCTTAACCATTATAGTTTCCCAGAAGGTCACTGTTGAGTTAAGAACAAACTGTCTTTTACTGTACATGACTGACCAGGCTGTGGCCTATGGTACGTAACACAGGAGAGAGTTGTACATCAGGGCACCGTGAGATAATTACAATACCTCTTGAATAACTTCCATTTTCTCTGCCAGGTGATGACACTCTAAAGACCTGGGACATCCGTAACTTCAAGAAGCCTCTGAATGTGGCTACAGGGCTTTCCGCCTTCTTCTCCATGTGAGTACTCCTGTCATTATTCCCTTGATTAATCATTGGTGATTTGAACAGTCTTTATGGGATTTCCTGTGATGACTTTAATATAACTGGTTGGTACTACCTACATGTGCAGGGTACAGTTCCTGAGAACAAATGAAGGACATTTTTTTTTTTTAAACGTGCTTGTCTAGTATCAGCTGGCTGAAGTGTGATGTGTGGCTGTGTCCCGAACAGGACAGACTGCTGTTTCAGCCCTGATGACAAGCTGCTGGTGACGGGGACGTCGGTGAAGAAGGACGAGGGCAACGGGAAGCTGGTGTTCTTTGACAGAGCCTCCTTCCAGAAGGTTTATGAGATAGATGTCACCAACGCGGTGAGAAACATTCTTTAACTCTGACTTCAACACTAATAATACCTGACCAGAATGACTACATCGTATTCTCACGTTTCATTTAATTGTGTTGGTTCACAGACATTATAATAAAAACATGTACATTGATAATCAAACAGTAATAATTGGTTGAAGGGGCAACATTCATTTATGTACATTGCAACAGAGGCAGTATTGCAGACTTCCCTAGAAAGTCCCTAAAATGTAATTTCCTCTCAGGATTTGGGGTTTGTCCTTGTGTTCCATATTAAAACTCTCCTACATCAGTCTAAGCTCTCATTTGGGCAGGAAATAAATCTTGTCTGTTCAGATTAAGGGGTTTAAGATAATTTCCCATTAAACCCAAGATTAATTATCCCCAGCAGGGATTAGAGCTACTTTACAACCACTACTGTGACTGTACAGGCAGGATAGGAGGGTTATCCTGGGGAATACTGCACACTGCTGAACTCTATTAGTAAGTTCTGATACTGTAGATACTGCTGAACTCTATTAGTAAGTTCTGATACTGTAGATACTGCTGAACGCCAAACTTAATCACTTAGGCCTGGTGTCTACTGGTTCTGTTGCCTTGTGTCAGTAGCAGTGAGTGTTTTTTGATGGCCAAGTTCTGTTTTAACAGTCCTGCGGGTTGAAAATGTGTGTTATTATAGAGGCCCACACAGCCCCTCCAATATGTGTTCCTGTTGATATGAGATGTAGATTTCATTATGAACAATTCATGGAACAAGTGACCTTAAGCTTTGTATCACCTTTGTATCACGTCATTTAATTCAAGCCATGCGTGTGTGTCTGAACATCAGAATTAGCCTACATGTATCCTTGCTACATTTCAATAGTGTTAGCCTTTTCTCTTCAAGCATCTGACTTGAGTTATGGCTGTGGGTCTAAACATGGCCACCTGTGCTATCTCTGAATGAGAACAGAATACTGATGTTTCCCCCAACTCTGTGGTTTGCCAGTAGCACGATCATCTTTCAGTGCAGGGACAACTGGAAAACCCAGCTCAACCCATCCAAGCCAGGAGAAAAGAGTCAGGAACACGGTTTGGGGCCTAGCCAAGCCAGGAAAGAGAGGCGTAATGTAACCCTACTCTCTGCCAATCATCCCCGTCAAGTGTTGGCAGAAGATGCTTTTCCAATTGATTCAGTAGAGAAGTAACTGGTCTAACTAGCAAAACATTGTATAGTCCATTCACATACACATATTAATGTACATGTGAAGTAATGTACTCTACAATCTAGCATGTAGGGAACCTACTGTACATGCTACTTGTTGCCAAGGCAAAGGGCACGTAGGTGTAAAAATGATCTTCTGGAGATACAGCCGCTCCAGACGCTCTTCTCACCGACACTCCGCTGCAGCGTCTGTCTAGCATTAGCTGATCAGAATAGCTCCCTTCACCAGGGTAGATGGGGATTCAGATCAGAAGGCTGCTGTGAGAGAGAGAGATCTGTCTGTGGAGAATTGAAACCACACCGCCAGCCCCAGGTTGAAAGAATGTTCTCTCTGTGTCATGTGGTACAGTATGCGCAGCGCAGCGCAGCTCTTTTTCCATTCTCCCCTTTTCTACCAATCCCTTTCCATCTCTCCTTGCTCTCTCTCTCCCCCCTCACCCCGGCCCTCTCCAGTGGATTTATCAGAGTGTATGTGTAGTCAAAACAGTGAGGTCTGACAGAGACTAACTCAGTATGCCTCTGGTCCAGGCTTGACAGCCAGGTTCTCCTATCCTCTGGGGGTTTACAGCGGCCGCGTCCTACCTGCCAGCCGGCTGCCGTCTCTTCTCCATGTATGTTTGACAGCCGGCCTGGCACAGCCTACTGAGAGAGAGAGCGAGAGACAACTCTTAAGTGCATGTACCCATGTATATTTAGTACCTTCCCCATTCCAAATCAGATAAGCAGAGCTCTGAGGTGTTAAACGTTTGTCTTTGCAGCAGATGTAGTTATTTCTGGGGCGACGTGCACTCGGGTGACCTGACCAATGAGCTGTTTACTGTGTTTACACCAGCCGTCCCCGCTCTGAGATGGGTTAAGAATTTAAGTGCTGTCTTTATGAAGCGGTGTACCAGGCGGTCGAGTGAAAGGCAGGGCTACCAATCATCTCCGACTAAACAGTCTACATAACCCCTGGACCCGGGGCATAAGCTGTGCTATGGCGTGGAGGAGTTTTTAGCCTGGGTTAGGTAAATACTCCAGCCACTCTAAGCTTATCTCTGTCGATCACAACGGGCATGAAGCAGGTGAGGACTCAGACTCACTCCAGCTGAGGTACAGTGGGAAATACCTCTGAGAAATGCCTATCAGTGAGAGTACTGGTGGATGTAGCAGTCCCGGGAACCCTACGGTAGATTCCTCTGGGGAGAAATGGCAAAGACCCAGTGGGTGTAATGGGTATTTATTTCTGGTGGCTGGGTGTTGTGTGTCGGTGAGGCGTTGTCCCAGCCTCACATTCTCATAGTGTGTCACATCTGTGCGTTGATGTCTGCACTCGCTACACTTCACTTCTCACGCTTGATGGCTCTCGAACAGTAGCCTGCCTCTCCCTCTCCTGCTCTTTGACACAGAGGCTTTCATCTTTAGTGTTAGGAGGGTGGAAGGTGGAACAAGGGCCATGGTGGTTCTCCTCTTTGTGGCTCAGTACGTTGCTCCTCCACAAGGGCATATCTGGTGGTCATTCTGATTTCAGTTATGGGGTGCTGAGGCAAACTCGGACACTTTCATTGAGATTTTCCCATTTGATGGCACCAACGCTAGTTTTCTGTCTGCTGTGGGTAAATAGTCAGCTGTGGCATGGGAAAAAGGGGGGGTGATAGTTAGGCTTTGTATGAATGTGTCCTTACAACCTTGTGTGGAGTAGGAGTGTAAACTGTATTCCCCACACTGTAAACACACGGCTCTGAATATCCACATTGGAACCCTCTACTGCTCAGCGAGGCTACTGCATAGCTCTGCTGACTTGGGCTGGGCCATACCTGGCTGGGCTGAGTCAGTTGGGTTGGATCGGACTTGTTCTGCTGGTCTTGGTTCTGCTGATCTTGCCTGTGTTGGGCTGAGCTCTGCTAGGCTCGGTTCTACTTGGTTCTTGCCTGTGTTGGGATTCTGCTGGGTCAAGTCTTTGAGCTGTGATTGAGCTCCACTGGAGTGGAACGGAATTCCTCAATGCTATGCATGTGATGTGATTGATGTGCTCCGGTACCATAGCGACCGTGATAGGCTGTTTTACACACTGCCCATTGATTGTCATTGAAGCATCTCTACAAAGGGCGCTTTGGTTCATTACACTATACACACTATACACACACACACACACACACACACACTGACACTGACACAGTTCTGTCCAGATACGTTTGTGCAGCATGTTTACACATTTCACATTTCTTTAAAGTTCTGATTGGGAGCATTTTCTAGATCTTCTAAATCATCAATTACTTCACCACATGGTCAGTGGGGCAGATTAACCCTGACATGTCCACTACACTCACTCACCCGTCACCACAGAGCTGCTGGAGGTGCCTCATGGGTCTGCTAGGCAAGTCTTTGAGGATCTGGGATGTTGTGGTGATGAGCTGTTTGGCTGACTGTGTTTATGTAAGTGCATGATGTGTAATGCCTAGGTATTGTGGGAATATGTGAGTTCCTAATAGTATGTGTGTGTTTTGGTTGCTGTGTGTTGGTCCCCTTACCAACTGGAGCCCGGTGGGAAGCTGAACAGCTGGGCGTTAAGCAGCTTTCAACCTGTCACAGACCCTCCCCACAGCACCACCCCTAGTCCTAACCGTCCCCATCCTGTCCCATCCCCCACTGGGCCACTGATTTCCACATCCACACTAATACTCCAGCCATGGTCTCTGCTTGTAATACTGCCCACTGCCCAGCATCATTCATAAACCCTTTTCATTATTTATTTTAATACAAAACGCTATCCTTTGTGAACTAAGAAATCATCATTATTCCCCCCTCTTTGTCACACACACAGTCATGCATAGAGGAAATTGCACCTCAGTGTGAGTGAGTAGGGCTCTGACGGTCATGGGATTTTGGATGACGGTAATTGGCCAGACAAATGACCACGGTCTATGTACATTGAACACAAATATAAACGCAACATGCAACAATTTCAAAGATTTTACTGAGTTGCAGTTCATATAAGGAAATCAGTCAATTGAAATATATTCATTAGGCCCTAATCTATTGATTTCACGACTGGGGATACAGATATGCATCTGTTGGTCACAGATACCTTAAAAAAAAGGTAGGGGCTTGGATCAGAAAACCAGTCAGTATCTTGTGTGACCATTTGCCTCATGCAGCGCGACCTCTCCTTCGCATAGAGTTGATCAGGCTGTTGATTGTTGCCTGTGGAATGTTGTCCCACTCCTCTTCAGTGGCTGTGCGAAGTTGCTGGATGTTGGCGGGAACTGGAACACTCTGTCGTACACGTCGATCCAGAGCATCCCAAACATGCTCAATGGGTGACATGTCTGGTGAGTATGCAGGCCATGGAAGAACTGGGCCATTTTCCAGGAATTGTGTACAGAACCTTTATCATGCTGAAACATGAGGTGATGGCGGCGGATGAATGGCACGACAATGGGCCTCAGGATGTCAACGGTATCTCTGTGCATTCAAATTGCCATCGATAAAATGCGGTTGTGTTCGTTGTACGTAGCTTATGTCTGCTACATACCATAACCCCACCGCCACCATGGGGCGCTCTGTTCACAGCGTTGGAATCAGTAAACCGCTCGCCTACACGACGCCATACATTCATCCGTGGAGAGCACACTTCTCTAGCATGCCAGTGGTCATCGAAGGTGAGCATTTTCCCACTAAAGTCGGTTACGACGCCGAACTGCAGTCAGGTTAAGACCCTGGGGAGGACAACGAACATACAGATGAGCTTCCCTGAGACGGTTTCTGTTTGTGCAGAAATTCTTTGGTTGATGTGCAAACACACAGTTTCCCGCAGGTGAAGAAGCTGGATGTGGTGGTCCTGGGCTGGCGTGGTTACATGTGGTCTGCGATTGTGAGGCCGGTTGAATGTACTGCCAAATTCTCTAAAACAACTTTGGAGGCGGCTTATGGCAGAGAAATTAACATTCAGTTATCTTGCAAAAGCACTGGTGGACATTACTGCAGTCAGCATGCCAATTGCACACGCCCTCAAAACCTGAGACATCTGTGGCATTGTGTTGTGTGACAAAACTGCACATTTTAAAGTGGCCTTTTATTGTCCCCCAGCACAAGGTGCACCTGTATAATGATATGCAAGTGGAAGGATTATCTTGGCAAAGGAGAAATGCTCACTAACAGGGATGTAAACACATTTGTGCAGAAAGTTTGAGAGAAATCAGCTTTTTGTGCGTATGAAACATTTCTGGGATCTTTTTATTTCAGCTCATGAAACACTTGACATTTTACTGTTATGAAGGATATTTTATTTTCAGTTTTCGTCCACAACCGTCGGTTACACGGTTGTACGCTAATTGTGCCATCCCTATGCGTGAGAGCAATGCATCCTCTTCCAGCCCTCTGTTTTGGCCCCTTTGTTACAAAGAGGGTCTTCGAGAGAGGGACGAAGAGAGCTCAAAAAGCCTGCGGATTCTGCTCTACATTCAGAAACATCCCGACGTCCAGCTACTACTGTCCAGCCGCTACTGTGTTAGCTGCCACACATCTGCTTTGCAACTCTCAGAATTTCAACCTATCGACTGGAAGTCTCTACACACATGCACTCGTAGGTGCTTCATCACTGCTAAACACTTTTGCGTACACACAAACACCACACACACACACACTCTGGATGAGCGTGGTCACATTTGCCCTTGGCAGCGAGCCATCTGTCATACACAGACTGAAGGATCCAGGCCGCGTCCTGACGACCAAATATAGTCAGCTAATGCAGAGACCACTCCGACAGTTAAAAACCTGCCTGTGTCCGCTCCAGCAGTTATCACTAAGAATCATTTTAATCTCATGTTACAATCGAATGTTCACCATGTTTCTGAAAAGCTCATCCCCTGTCTCTGTTTCTCTTTGTGTCGTTTTCAGGGTGTGGTGCGGTGTCTCTGGCATCCCAAGCTGAATCAGATTATGGTGGGGACTGGAAACGGACTGGCTAAGGTCTACTACGACCCTGTCAAGAGTCACAGGTACGCTGCGCTGAGAATGCTTACCTTTATGGTAGCTGTGGACGGAAGTTGTGTTTTTCATGACGAGTTTTTAGCTGTCCTGTACATCATCAGTCTTTTTCTGACTTCACTGTACAAACTCCCATTGAGAAATGATAGTGTGTATATTTGATAATAGGTCTGAAGTAGTGTTGCACGGTATACTGAAACGTCGGTACTTTTTTGATACTAGAACATGACAAACGGGTCGGCGCTAGAATTTTTGTTACTTTCGGTAGTTCTGTCATATGTGAAGTCTCACGTCATGTACAGATTGAAAGGATTGAGTCGGTCTAGTAATTTGTCTGAGTCTTCTCAAGGGGGCAGTAGTAAGCTAGCCAGGCTACTTGCGCTTGTGCATGCAGCTGACACAGCGAGAGCCACTTTTGGGAAGCAAGCGAGGGGAGAGAAAATGCCGACAGCATGGCTTCTTCGAACGAAAACATACCTCCACAGCTTGTTGACAAAAATGGCTCCTGAAGCGAAATATGGGAATACTTTCCTTGCAGAGCAGATGAGGGCCAGCCCACCCAAACAACTATGCAAAAAGTGTTACAAGCCCGTGCAGTGCAAGGGAGTTTTAGTTCCAAAACTACTTTAAAAAAAATATATATTCACACATGACATTTGCATTGTAACGTTATTCTACTAGTATCTACAGGGCCATCAGAATGTTTTCAAACCCCTTGACTTTTTCCACATTGTGTTGTTTTACAGCCTGAATTTAAAATGGATGAATAGTTTATTTTCCACTGGCCTACACACAATACCCCATAATGTAAAAAAAAATATAAAAAATAAAAATGTTTTGAGTAAATAAGTATTCAATCCCTTTCTTATAGCAAGCCTAAATAAGTTCAGGAGTGAAAATATGCTTAACAAGTCAAATAATAAGTTGCGTGAAATAATAGTGTTTAACATGATTTTTACCTCATCTCTGTACCCCACACATACAATTATCTTTAAGGTCCCTTAGTCGAGCAGTGAATTTCAAACACAGATTCAACCACAAAGACCAGGGAGGTTTTCCAATGCCTCGCAAAGAAGAGCACCTATTGGTAGATGGGTAAAAAAAAGGCAGACATTGTATATCCCTTTGATTTCACCCTGAGGCCAATGGTGACTTTAAAATAGTTTGCTTAATGGCTGTGATAGGAGAAAACTGAGGATGGATCAACAACATTGTAGTTACTCCACAATACTAACCTAATTGACAGTCACAAGAAAGAAGCCTGTACAGAATAAATATATTCAAAAACATGCATCCTGTTTGCACCAAGGCACTAACGTAATACTGCAAGAAATTTGGAAAAGCAATTAACTTTTGGTCCTGAATACAAAGTGTTATGTTTGGGGTAAATCCAATACAACACATTACTGAGTACCATTCTCCATATTTCAAACATAGTGGTGGCTGCATCATGTTATGGGTATGCTTGTAATCGTTAACGAATTGGGAGTTTTTCAGGATAAAAAAGAAATGGAATGGAGCTAAGCACAGGTAAAATCCTATAGGAAAATCTGGTTGTCTGCCTTCCACCAGACACTGGGTGATTAATTCACCTTTCAGCAGGACAGTAACCTAAAAGGCCCAATCTACACTGGAGTTGCATACCAAGAAGACAGTGAATGTTCCTGTGTGGCCGAGTTACATTTTTGACTTAAATCTACTTGAAAATCTATGGCAAGACCTGAAAATGGTTGTCTAACAATGATCAACAACCAATTTTACAGAGCTTGAAGAATTTTGAAAAGAATAATGGGCGAATGTTGCACAATCCAAGCTCTTAGAGACTTACCCAGAAATAGTCACAGCTGTAATCCCTGCCAAAGGTGCTTCTACAACATATTGACTCAAGAGTGTGAATACTTATACAAATTAGTTATTTCTGTATTTCATTTTCAATACATTTGCAAACATTTCAAAAAAATGATGGGATATTGTGTGTAGATGGGTGAGAAAAAACATACACTACCATTCAAAAGTTTGGGGTCACTTAGAAATGTCCATTAAAATAACATCAAATTGATCAGAAATACCGTGTAGACGTTGTTAATGTTGTAAATGACTATTGTAGCTGGAAACGGCAGATTTTTAATGGAATATCTACATAGGCGTAAAGAGGCCCATTATCAGCAACCATCACTCCTGTGTTCCAATGGCACGTTGTGTTAGCTAATCCAAGTTTATCATCTTAAAAGGCTAATTGATCATTAGAAATCCTTTTTGCAATTATGTTAGCTCAGCTGAAAACTGAAACATGCTGGCCATCAAGGCAGAGTTGCAAAGAAAAACCCATATCTCAGACTGGACAATAACAATTAAAGATTAAGATGGGGAAAAGAACACAGACACTGGACAGAGGAAGATTGGAAAAAAGTGTTATGGACAGACAAATCTAAGTTTGAGGTGTTGGGATCACAAAGAAGAACTTTCGTGAGACGCAGAAAAGATGCTGGGGGAGTTCTTGACGCCATCTGTGATGGTCTGGGGGTGCTTTGGTGGGGGTAAAGTGGGAGATTTGTACAGGGTAAAAGGGATCTTGAAGAAGGAAGGCTATCACTCCATTTTGCAACGCCATGCCATACCCTGTGGACGGTTGGAGCCAATTTCCTCCTACAGCAGGACAATGACCCAAAGCACAGCTCCAAACTATGCATTACCGGTAACTATTTAGGGAAGAAGCAGTCAGCTGGTATTCTGTCTATAATGGAGTGGCCAGCACAGTCACCAGATCTCAACCCTATTGAGCTGTTGTGGGAGCAGCTTGACCGTATGGTACATAAGAAGTGCCCATCAAGCCAATCCAACTTGTGGGAGGTGCTTCAGGAAGCATGGGGTGACATCTCTTCAGATTACCTCAACAAATTGACAACTAGAATGCCAAAGGTCTGCAAGGCTGTGATTGCTGCAAATGGAGGATTCTTTGACGAAGGCAAAGTTTGAAGGACACAATTATTATTTCAATTAAAAATCCTTATTTATAACCTTGTCAACGTCTTGACTATATTTCTTATTCATTTTGCAACGCATTTCATGTATGTTTTCATGGAAAACAAGGACATTACTAAGTGACCCCAAACTTTTGAACGGTAGTGTATATTTAATATGTTTTGAATTCAGGCTGTAACACAACAAAATGTGGAATAAATCAAGAGGTATGAATACCTTCTAAAGGCACTGTAAATTAAAATTATTTTTGAGTGACAATGACATGTACATATATTCAGCATGACATTCATGTGAGCATTATAATATGACAACCCAAAGGTAATGTGAAATGCACTCAACTTATGACAGCAGTATATTTAGAGTACTTTGTTTGTCTGGGCTTGTGGGCTTGCTAGCAGTAGCCACTAGCCCAACAGCAGCCCTGGGTGGAGCATTGCATCCTGGGAGTTAAAATGTACTCTGGGAATCGTATGCTGTGCAAAATTCATTGTATTTCTATGGTAGTTTTTATTGCAAAAGGCCCGTAGAGGCCTGGATACCCCTATCCCGGCCAACACCTCAGCACCCCCTGCAGCAACTTGCCAAAGCCCCCTCTCCTTTACCCAAATCCAGACAGCTGATGTTCTGAAAGAGCTGCAAAATCTGGATCCCTACAAATCAGCTGGGCTAGACAATCTGGACTCTCTCTTTCTAAAAAAAAATAAAAATAATAATTGTTGCAACCCCTATTACTAGCCTATTCAACCTCTCTTTCGTATCGTCTGAGATCCCCAAAGATTGGAAAGCTGCCGTGGTCATCCCCTTCTTCAAAAGAGGAGACACTCTAGACCCAAACTGTTATAGACCTATATCCATCCTGCCCTGCCTTTCGAAAATCTTTGAAAGCCAAGTTAACAAACAGACTCAATCGCTTTGGCTTCTCAAATGACTGCCTCACCTGGTTCACCAACTACTTCTCAGATAGAGTTCAGTGTGTCAAATCGGCAGTCTCTATAGGGGTGCCACAGGGTTCAATTCTTGGGCTGACTCTTTTCTCTGTATGACATCGCTCTTGCTGCTGGTGATTCTCTGATCCACCTCTATGCAGACGACACCATTCTCTATAAATCTGGCCCTTCTTTGGACACTGTGCTAACAAACCTCCAAACGAGCTTCAATGCCATACAATACGCCTTCCGTAGTCTTCAACTGCTTTAAAATGCTAGTAAAACTAAGTGCATGCTCTTCAACCGATTGCTGCCCACACCCTCCCGCCCGACTAGCATCACTGGACGGTTCTGACTTAGAATATGTGGACAACTACAAATACCTAGGTGTCTGGTTAGACTGTAAACTCTCCTTCCAGACTCACATTAAGCATCTCCAATCCAAAATTAAATCTAGAATCGCCTTCCTATTTCACAAAAAAGCCTCCTTCACTCATGATGCAAAACATACCCTCGTAACACCCTCAGCAAACTGGATGTAGTCTATCACAGTGCCATCCGTTTTGTCACCAAAGCCCCATATACTACCCACCACTGCAACCTGTATGCTCTCGTTGGCTGGCCCTCACTACATATTCGTCGCCAAACCCACTGGCTCCAGGTCATCTATAAGTCTTTGCTAGGTAAAGCTCCGCCTTATCTCAGCTCACTGGTCACCATAGCAACACCCACCCGTAGCACACGCTCCAGCAGGTATATTTCACTGGTCATCCCCAAAGCCAACACTTCCTTTGGCCACCTTTCCTTCCAGTTCTCTGCTGCCAGTGACTGGAACGATTTGCAAAAATCACTGAAGCTTATCTTATATCTCCCTCTCTAACTTTAAGCATCAGCTGTCAGAGCAGCTTACCGATCACTGTACCTGTACACAGCCAATCTGTAAATAGTACACCCAACTACCTCATCCCCATATTGTTAATTAACCTCTTGCTCTTTTGCACCCCAGTATCTCTACTTGAACATCATCATCATCTGCACATCTATCACTCCAGTGTTAATGATACATTTTAATTATTTCGCCTCTATGGCCTATTTGTTGCCTACCTCCCTACTCTTCTACATTTGCACACACTGTACATATATTTGTTTCTACTGTACGTTTGTTTATGTGTAACTCTGTGTTGTTTTTGTTGCACTGCTTTGCTTTATCTTGGCCAGGTCGCAGTTGTAAATGAGAACTTGTTCTCAACTGGCCTACCTGGTTAAATAAAAGTGACAAAAAACAAAAACAAATAGAAGCTTCAAAGTGTGTGTTTTATGTCGTTTTGGCTCAAACTATTCATATAATACATTAAATGATTTGGGTATAATGAATGTCATTTGACCCAATATTAAGGCCATAGATGAGCAACTTCAGCTTAACGTGTATCAAATTATATTTTAAAACCGTTTAGATGTACTTTTTAAATGATTTTGTTGTCTGGTATGGTTTTGCATAATGATTTAATTATTATTGTTATTTAATAAGATGTTTTATTTTTTCAAGCAATTTAATATAGAACGGAGGAGATTCTATTTGTTAATTTTGTTGTTCTACCATTTATCAACATAATGTTCAATGTTTAAAAACTAAAGCCCAGTGGTTATTCAGTGACTTAAGCTAATACACTTTCTTTTTTTGCTGTGGTATTGTTTCGGTATCGAGTATCGTTTTGGTATCGAGTATCATGATATTAAACCTGGTATCAGTATGGAAGTCAATATTGTGGTATCGCGACAACACTAGTCAGAAGTGGGTTGTCTAGACTCCATCCTGTTAGGAGCCGATCAGAAGAGACTGCTCTGTACTGTATCTAACCTACAGTCACCCACGTTTGAGAACGGTGTCTCCCACATCATGAAATATGAACTATGGTGTCTCCTCTATCTCTCTGTGTGTAGGGGAGCTAAGCTGTGTGTGGTGAAGAGCAAGAGGAAAGAGAGGCAAGCGGAGACACTGACGCAAGACTACATCATCACACGTAAGTACCTCAACACACACCTGTGCATTATTTAGTATGAGATCTACAACACACCTACCATATACCATCCATGATCACTTAATTCTTTCCTAGCTAGTAGCTCCTTGTAGTCATAACTCAAGTTAAACAGTAGCTGTCGATCCTAACACTGTCATATAGGCATTATAGACCCTCTTTCCCTCAGGGTAACTCGTTGTGCAAGGCATACAATTTAGTCCGTTTACGAGGTGGACAATTACCAGAGCAATTTGGCTTAAGTGCCTTTCTCAAGGGCACTACAGCGGTAGGAGCTACCTTGAACCAGCTACAACCATCTGGTCACCAGTGACCTGCTCCGTCCCATATGTCACGGTGTTCCAGGAAGGACAGCCATCCTAGTCTAAAACGCACTGCACCAGATCACAGAAAGCCACCACATTACTGCATGATGTGGAGTGGGGGGGCTTGTGAAAGCTTGTTAGACAATCGGAATACTATACACACATACACCATGTTTTCCGTCAGGAAAATGTAGCGCTAGACATTTGACCGTTCTTCTTACTGAATTCCGATGCACACTTTGAAGATGTTAGAAAAACTGTCCACATGTACTTTTTCTCAGACAACAAGATCAGTAACGATCAGCAAAATCACTAGCCTGTGTCAATCTACTATTCCCCCATAGTAGAAAAGTTGACCTATTCTTTTGGTCAGCTTGTTGAGAAGGAAATAGCCTATCCCGAATGAATAGAACCAGTAGGCCTAAATAAAATAAACGTTAAAAGCAATGAGGCTGATGCAACATTTAGCCTTCAGTAGGCTATGCACCAATGTTCGTTCCACACTGCAGTGCTAGCGGTTTCATGTGACAGAGATGGAAATATCCGCTAGAAATAGGGGAGATCTAAAGATGTAAGAACTAGCATGGCTTGCTAATATGGCTAGGATTGTGCCTTCGGCTACTGAACGGTGAAAGAAAGTTGATTTGAAAACCAATAGAACATGAGAGAAATAGGCTACTTGTTTCAATGGCATCTGGAAGTCTTTATAAAACAATAGGCTACTGGTTTCAATGGCATATGGAAGTCTTTATAAAACAATAGGCTACTGGTTTCAATGGCATGTGGAAGTCTTTATAAAACAATAGGCTACTGGTTTCAATGGCATATGGAAGTCTTTATAAAACAATAGGCTACTGGTTTCAATGGCATATGGAAGTCTTTATAAAACAATAGGCTACTGGTTTCAATGGCATGTGGAAGTCTTTATAAAACAATAGGCTACTGGTTTCAATGGCATGTGGAAGTCTTTATAAAACAATAGGCTACTGGTTTCAATGGCATATGGAAGTCTTTATAAAACAATAGGCTACTGGTTTCAATGGCATGTGGAAGTCTTTATAAAACAATAGGCTACTGGTTTCAATGGCATATGGAAGTCTTTATAAAACAATAGGCTACTGGTTTCAATGGCATGTGGAAGTCTTTATAAAACAATAGGCTACTGGTTTCAATGGCATGTGGAAGTCTTTATAAAACAATAGGCTACTGGTTTCAATGGCATATGGAAGTCTTTATAAAACAATAGGCTACTGGTTTCAATGGCATGTGGAAGTCTTTATAAAACAATAGGCTACTGGTTTCAATGGCATATGGAAGTCTTTATAAAACAATAGGCTACTGGTTTCAATGGCATGTGGAAGTCTTTATAAAACAATAGGCTACTGGTTTCAATGGCATATGGAAGTCTTTATAAAACAATAGGCTACTGGTTTCAATGGCATGTGGAAGTCTTTATAAAACAATAGGCTACTGGTTTCAATGGCATGTGGAAGTCTTTATAAAACAATAGGCTACTGGTTTCAATGGCATATGGAAGTCTTTATAAAACAATAGGCTACTGGTTTCAATGGCATCTGGAAGTCTTTTATAAAACAATAGGCTACTGGTTTCAATGGCATCTGGAAGTCTTTTATAAAACAATAGGCTACTGGTTTCAATGGCATCTGGAAGTCTTTATGAAACATTAGGCTACTGGTTTCAATGGCATCTGGAAGTCTTATAAAATGATTGCCTCCACAGATATGGTCGAATTTTGGCTAGGTTACTTTGAAGAAAGGTAAGACATGCCTCATAATATGTAGTAAAACATTCAGGTTTCAAACAAGTATGTTTTCAAAATCCATACTGCCTTTAGATCATTGCAAAGTGCTGTGTGACGCGCTGATGAAGTCTGCCTTCCGTTGCCTATGCATCTGAATGGCGAATGGGAAGCGCGCATCAATTACAAGTTGAGGAATAAAAATAGTAGCTCATTTTAGTCATAGCCATTAAAACTGTTTTTAACACGCTATTTCATTTAAAATTGTTGCGCAATGATTGGGCTTATAAAAGCACACTTTTCACTCGAGCAGCAACGAAGAGCTGTTTGAGGAGCTTAGCAGCAACGAAGAGCTGTCAGAGGAGCTTAGCAGCAACGAAGAGCTGTTTGAGGAGCTTAGCAGCAACGAAGAGCTATCTGAGGAGCTTAGCAGCAACGAAGAGCTGTCTGAGGAGCTTAGCAGCAACGAAGAGCTATCTGAGGAGCTTAGCAGCAACGAAGAGCTGTCTGAGGAGCTTAGCAGCAACGAAGAGCTGTCTGAGGAGCTTAGCAGCAACGAAGAGCTGTCTGAGGAGCTTAGCAGCAACGAAGAGCTGACTGAGGAGCTTAGCAGCAACGAAGAGCTGTCTGAGGAGCTTAGCAGCAACGAAGAGCTGTCTGAGGAGCTTAGCAGCAACGAAGAGCTGTCTGAGGAGCTTAGCAGCAACGAAGAATTGTCTGACAGATTTTTCGCAAAAAGGCTTTTTGTCTGTAACGCTGTGCGCATGTGATAAATAAGATGCATACCGAATGTACACATGCGCCATTTTTTATTCCACAAAATTATGCAAATGAACCTATAGACAGATAAGCATGACCTGTCAAATGTATTTCCATCGACTGGGATTTCCATCAATGAATAGGCAAAAAAAGCATTGTTTAGCAATGGGATTTTTTTTCTTCTCCCAGATAATTGGCCGGCGCCAATTTTATTTATCTGCTTTTCACATTTTTATCGTCCAAAAGCCGACTTACCGGCTAACGGAAACCTTGACACACACACACACATACATACACACACACACACACACACACACACACACACACACACACACACACACACACACACACAGCTTTCAGAGGCAGCATCAGCGAGTGTTGCCATTAGCTGATGGCGTGGTGTGAGAGTGAGTGAACAGACAGCCACAGGGCATGATGCCACTCGTCAGCCACAGGTCAGTCGCCAGGGCTCCAGTCACGCCAGGGACAGCCACCTCGCCCACCCCCGGCAGCGTGATACCCCCGCTAACACACACACACTCCCGTCTCATACTCCCACTCACCCCTCCTGAATCAACACACTCCCCCCTCCCTACAACCCACCACACTTGACCATTCTTTAACCCAGCCAGTCTGTCATTTCCACACGAGTCACTCAGCTGCACGGTGCATGGACGACGTGTGGCTCTCTCAACCTCATACAGAAGACTCTCTCACTCCCACTGAGGTAATGGATGAACAGTAACTGGAGGACAAGACACCTGGCTGAGCCGTGATAGACTAGGAGGGAAACACAGCTTATTGTTTAGGTGACAGAACCCTTCTCTAATATCCATCATGTGATTTCCCTCCTAGTTTTCCCTCATCGCCACCCCGACAAGTTGAGACTATAGGCCGGTGTCTGATGGCCGCGGTCGCTGAGTGACGCACTTGTGCCCTAGTGCTGGAAAATTAGAGGGGACAGGAAGCGTGGTCATGGCCCATTGAGAAAAGAGTGGGAATCTGTTAACAGTAACCTTTTTGCTTAATGTAGCATGGAGGAGAAGAATTAACACTGAGCAGTGACAACAGGGGCTCCTGAATGGAAAATCACTTCATCTAGCCCACACTGTGTCCCTTTGTAACCCCTGAGGAAACACACACACACACACACACACTGGTACTTACTCAGTTATACAGGCGTACACATACTGTTGGGGACACACACGCAATAACTCAGGTATAGACATAGAATACACACTTACGCTGTAAAGTTCCCAAGACATGCATTGTGGTGGTGTTCAGCAAACTGTGAAATATAAACATGGACGTGATAGTGTTGGTGTCCACCATGGCAGTAGGCAGAGTGCTTTAGACCTCGCTAGAGGTCACTTGGTGTGTTTGAGTGTTTGGCTTTTATGCTATGCTCTGCACTTAGGCTTGTTGAAGTGTTTGTTAATGTATGTGTTTTCTACTCATTTTCTCTTTCTCGCTCTCTCTCTCTCATATTTGATCATTTCTTCTCTCCCGCCAGCCCATGCTCTTCCCATGTTCCGCGAGGCCCGGCAGCGCAGCACCAAGAAACAGCTGGAGAAAGACAGACTGGACCCAATGAAGTCCCACAAGCCTGAACCCCCTGTCACTGGACCAGGTAACGTTACACAGAAAATTCCACTACATACACACATATATATTATACAGTGCCTTAAAGTATTCACACCCCTTTACTTGTTCCGCATTTTGTTGTGTTAAAGCCTGAATTTAAAATGGATTACATTTAGATTTTGTGTCACTGATCTACACACAATACCCCATAATGTCAACGTGGCATTTTGTTTGTAGAACATTTTAGAAATGAATACAAAATGTAAAGCTTAAATGTCTTGAGTAAATAAGTATTCAACCACTCTGTTATGGCACACCTAAATAAGTTCAGGAGTAAAAAATGTACAAATCACATAATAAGTTGCACTACCCCATCTCCCCATCTCTGTACCCCACATATACAATTATCTGTAAGATCCCTCAATCGATTGGTGAATTTCAATCACAGATTCAACCAGAAAGACCAGGGAGGTTTTCCAATGCCCCACAATGCCTCACAAAGAAGAGCACATATTGGTAGATGTTTGTTTGTTTTATCTAAGAAAAAAAGCAGACTTTGAATATTCCTTTGAGCATGGTGTAGTTATTAATTATACTGTGGATGGTGTATCAATACACCCAGTCACTACAAAGATACAGGCGTCCTTCTTAACTCAGTTGCCGGAGTGGAAGGAAACCACTCAGGGATTTCATAATGAGGCCAATGGTGACTTAAAAACAGTTACAGAGTTTAATGGTTGTTATATGAGAACTGAGGATCGATCAACAACATTGTAGTTACTCCACAATACTAACCTAAATGACAGAGTGAAAAGTAGAAAGCCTGTACAGAATACAAATATTCCAAAACATGCATCTCGTTTGCAAAAATGCACTTAAGTAATACTGCAAGAAATGTGGCAAAGAAATTAACTTTTTGTTCTGAATTCAAAGTGTTATGTTTGGAGCAAACACAACACATCAATGAGTACTATTCTTCATATTTTCAAGCATAGTGGTGGCTGCATCATGTTATGGGTATGCTTTTCATCAGCAAGGACTTGGGAATTTCTTTAGGAAAAAAAATTACGAAATACAGCTATAAGCACAGGCAAAATCCTAGAGAAAAACCTGTTTCAGTCTTCTTTCCAACAGACACTGGGAGACTAATTCACCTTTCAGCAGTACAATAACCTGAAACACGAGGCCAAATATAACCTGAAACACAAGGCCAAATATACAATGGAGTTGCTTACCAAGACGACATTGAATGTTACTGAGTGGCAATCTATGGCAAGTCCTGAAAATGGTGCTATAGCCATGATCAACTATCAACTTGATAGAGCTTGTCTCCCAGCTGTCTGTTTAGCGGTGATGCTATGAGAAAGTTTACACCCCAGCTTTCCTCTTGAAACGTCCCATATCTTCTTCCTCGAGACTGAGAAAGTGGAAGAAAGAGGTAGAGAGAGAATGACTTGTTGGCTAATTCACTGTCATTTGTTTATCATCCTGATTAACCTACCTTTTAAAAGTACTGTGTAATGTTTGGGATTTTGGCTGGTTGCTTGCAAGAGGACCTCCTTCAACTCTCCCCTAACAGCCACCTCTGACACCAACCCACTGAGACAGGATATCACTGGAGTCTCCTCTTTCAGCTGGGCCTCACTGTGTGTGTGTGTGTGTGTGTGTGTGTGTGTGTGTGTGTGTGTGTGTGTGTGTGTGTGTGTGTGTGTGTGTGTGTGTGTGTGTGTGTGTGTGTGTGTGTGTGTGTGTGTGTGTGTGTGTGTGTGTGTGTGTGTGTGTGTGTGTGTGTGTGTGTGCCAATCCATGTTTAAACACAACATAAATACCCTCTTGCGGAGATGAGGATGTTTTCCCCAACGTTCTCATGTGTGTATGTTTTGGTGCAAGAGGAATGTGTTTCCTTGCATGTCACTAAATTGTTGGTTGACTTTTTCTGTCATCTATGTTTGGTGGTGTGCTTTTGCCTGTCTGTCTGTCTGCCTGCCTGCCTGTGTGCTTGTGCATGAGTTACGTGTGTTCCTAACCCAGTGGTTGTCGTCTCCTCTCAGGTCGTGGTGGTCGTGTGGCAGCCCATGGAGGTACTCTGTCCTCTTTCATTGTGAAGAACATTGCTCTGGACAAAACAGACGATAGCAATCCTCGCCAGGCCATCCTCCGACACGCCAAGGAGGCCTCCGAAAACCCCTACTGGGTCGCCCCTGCCTACACCAAGTAAGACTGGCCACACGTACACACACACACATTTACATTTACATTTAAGTCATTTAGCATTTAGCACACACACACACACACACACACACACACACACACACACACACACACTCCTGGGATGGCGCAGACAGACAGTAAGGTGAGTCTGCACTGAGTGTAGTTTATGGCAGTGTGGCTGTGCTAAGGTTCCAGCCTTCCTGCCTGGCTGGCTTGGTGACACATGAATGTTTAAAGAGCTGCAGCCTGGGCCTGGAGGCCCACCAACAACCAATCAGCTACCTGAGAGGGTTTGTGTTTCACCTCAGTGTCCACAGACACGCTGGCTAAAAAACGGGTCTATTCTTGGCTGAGGATCTAAAGGTGTTGAAGGAGAACTTCCACATTCATCTGTAGACGTATCGGACCTCTTGATGGTATAAGCAGGCCCATATCAATGTAATTCATGGCAGGGTGTTTGGCAGGAGATAAGCTCACAGTATTTTAGTTGGAACAGTAAATGAGTGAATGAACTTATTGAGGTTGACAGTTTTACCTTATATAACCTTTTAACTCAATTTAACGATCGAAATCTAAAATGACCAGGCGTAAGAATAGGTCACTCCCCTGAGAGAGATTCCCTCGTGTTGATGCTATTGCTCTAGAGGTTGGAGTGTAGTCTGGCCCCGGTTTGGCCCTCTTTGAGCAACAGTCACACCTCACTTGACTCTGGTCTCTGCTTGTTTGGGTGTTCACATGCATTATGCATCAGTCTAATTATAGCGACACAATCCCAATGGATTGTCTGTCAATAGCTTATCATGATGATGGTTGATGGTGGTGGAAACCGCTGTCTCAGGCGCCGCTCCAGAATCCCCCATAAGTGTTAAATTGTGTTGAGATCTGGTGACTGAGACACACCCTTTAAACCCCCTATGCTCCTTTGAGATCCCTCTTTCAAAGTCACTGATATTTCTTTTAGCCATGGTAGCCAAAATAATGGGCAACTGGACATTTGTATACAGTACCCTAAGCACGATGACCCTAAGCATGATGGGATGTTAATTGCTTAATTAACTCACCAGTGTGGAAGCACCTGCTTTCAATATACTTTGTATCCCTCATTTACTCAAGTGTTTCCTTTATTTTGGCAGTTACCTGTATGTGTGCTTAGAAAGTATTTAGTGTTGTTGTCAGTAGGGAAAGACACTCCAAGGTGCAATAATATCAAATCAAACTCTATTTGCCACATGCGCCGAATACAACAAGTGTAGACTTTACCGTGAAATGCTTACTTACAAGCCCTTAACCAACAGTGCAGTTTAAGAAGAAGAAAATATTTACCAAGTAGGTTAAAATAAAAAGTAATAATAAAAATGAACACAATAACAATAACAAGGTTATATACAGGGGGCACCGGTACCCAGTGTGCAGGGGTACAGGCTAGTTGGGGTAATCTGTACATGTACAGTTGTGGCCAAAAGTTTTGAGAATGACACAAATATTAATTTTCACAAAGTCTGCTGCCTCAGTTTGTATGATGGCAATTTGCATATACTCCAGAATGTTATGAAGAGTGATCAGATGAATTGCAATTAATTGCAAAGTCCCTCTTTGCCATGCAAATGAACTGAATCCCCCAAAAACATTTCCACTGCATTTCAGCCCTGCCACAAAAGGACCAGCTGACATCATGTCAGTGATTCTCTCGTTAACACAGGTGTGAGTGTTGACGAGGACAAGGCTGGAGATCACTCTGTCATGCTGATTGAGTTCGAATAACAGACTGGAAGCTTCAAAAGGAGGGTGGTGCTTGGAATCATTGTTCTTCCTCTGTCAATCATGGTTACCTGCAAAGAAACACGTGCCGTCATCATTGGTTTGCACAAAAAGGGCTTCACAGGCAAGGATATTGCTGCCAGTAAGATTGCACCTAAATCAACCATTTATCGGATCATCAAGAACTTCAAGAAGAGCAGTTCAATTGTTGTGAAGAAGGCTTCAGGGCGCCCAAGAAAGTCCAGCAAGCGCCAGGACCGTCTCCTAAAGTTGATTCAGCTGCGGGATCGGGGCACCACCAGTACAGAGCTTGCTCAGGAATGGCAGCAGGCAGGTGTGAGTGCATCTGCACGCACAGTGAGGCAAAGACTTTTGGAGGATGGCCTGGTGTCAAGAAGGGCAGCGAAGAAGCAACTTCTCGCCAGGAAAAACATCAGGGACAGACTGATATTCTGCAAAAGGTACAGGGATTGGACTGCTGAGGACCGGGGTAAAGTCAATATTCTCTGAATCCCCTTTCCGATTGTTTGGGGAATCCGGAAAAAAGCTTGGACAAGGTGAGCGCTACCATCAGTCCTGTGTCATGCCAACAGTAAAGCATCCTGAGACCATTCATGTGTGGGGTTGCTTCTCAGCCAAGGGAGTGGGCTCACTCACAATTTTGCCTAAGAACACAGCCATGAATAAAGAATGGTACCAACACATCCCATGAGAGCAACTTCTCACAACCATCCAGCAACAGTTTGGTGATGAACAATGCCTTTTCCAGCATGATGGAACACCTTGCCATAAGGCAAAAGTGATAACTAAGTGACTTTAGGAACAAAACATCAATATTTTGGGTCCATGGCCAGGAAACTCCCCAGACGGGTGGACAAACAAAAACTCACAAATTCTGACAAACTCCAAGCATTGATTATGCAAGAATGGGCTGCCATCAGTCAGGATGTGGCCCAGAAGTTAATTGACAGCATGCCATGGCGGATTGCTGAGGTCTTGAAAAAGAAGGGTCAACACCGCAAATATTGACTCTTTGCATCAACTTCATGTAATTGTCAATAAAAGCCTTTGACACTTATGGAATGCTTGTAATTATACTTTAGTATTCCATAGTAACATCTGACAAAAATATCTAAAGACACTGAAGCAGCAGACTTTGTGAAAATTAATATTTGTGTCATTCTCAACTTTTGGCCACGACTGTAGGTGGGGGTGAAGTGACAGTGCACAGGTAACAAACAGCGAGTAGCAGCAGTGTACGGGGGGGCAATGTAAATTGTCCTGGGGGTAGAAGCTGTTGAGGAGCCTTTTGGTCCTAGACTTGGCGCTCTGGTACTGCTTGCCGTGCGGTAGCAGAGAAAACAGTCTATAACTTGGGTGACTGGAGTCTTTGACAATTTTATGGGCTTTCTTCTGACACCGCCTATTATATAAGTCCTGGATGGCAGGAGGCTTGGCTCCAGTGATGGTACTGGGCCGTTCGCACTACCCTCTGTAGCGCCTTATGGTCAGATGCCGAGCAGTTGCCATACCAGGTGGTGATGTAACCAGTCAGAATGCTTTCGATGGTGAAGCTGTAGAACCTTTTGAGGATCTGAGGACCCATGCCAAATCTTTTCAGTCTCCTCAGGGGGAAAAGGTTTTGTTGTGCCCTCTTCACGTCTGTCTTGATATGTTTGGACCATGACAGTTCGTTGGTGATGTGGACACCAAGGAACCTGAAACTCTCGACCCGCTCCACTACAGCCCCGTCGATGTTAATGGGGGCCTGTTCGGCCCGCCTTTTCCTGTAGTCCACGCGATCAGCTCCTTTGTCTTGCTCACGTTGAGGGAGAGGTTGTTGTCCTGGCACCACACTGCCGCCAGTTCTCTGACCTCCCTATAGGCCGTCTCATCGTTGTCGGTGATCAGGCCTCCCACTGTTGTGTCGTCAGCAAACTTAATGATGGTGTTGGAGTCATGTTTGGCCACGCGGTCATGGGTGAACAGGGAGTACAGGAGGGGACTAAGTTCACACCCTGATCTAGTCTGGCCTAAGTACACCCCCTGATCCCTGTAACCCTACCTGTAGCCTCTCATCTGAGTGGCCTGGTTCAGCCGATCCACCCAGTATGGGGAGATCACTCATTACCACTGCTAATTGGAGTGTTGACACTAATGAGTCGCATTGTAGCACTTGGGTACTGTGACATTCATGACCAAATGATCCGGTTACTCCCTTTGTTGGGCTGTTTTAATGGGTTCTCGCTGGTATCAGAACACACATGAGACAGAACAGAGTGGATATTGCGTTACAACTCCCTCACCTGATCATTGAATGACCTGGATGAAAGTTCTGGAAGAGTGGGTGTTGTCTATAAAACATCCTTAGGAAAGAGTCACAGAGTAGGAGGCATACTGCAGGTGTTTTAGGAGGTGCTGGAACTAGTGAACGTTTTGGAAGAGCATATTCTTAATTTCCGTACTCCTTCCTATAGTCTAACCCTATGTGTGTGTTTTTTCCGCGTACGTCTGTGCACGTTTCTATGAGTGTGTGTCACATTCCCTCCTTAACTCACACAGGACAGATGTTGGCTTTTAATCACTGCTCAGAATAGACAGCGTGATAAAAATAGAGGAATGTTTAATCTCATCCTGTCCTGCTGCACTGGTTTATGTCCTTTCCCTTTCACTACTCCTCCGTTCTCTCTCTTTATCTTGTCGCTTCCATCTCCCGCATCTGTTTTCATTGTCTGTTGAGGGTTGACCCTGAATACGACCCTCTTATTTGGATTGAATAAGGATGGTTGTACTGTACCAAAGTAAAAGATGTGTAGTAAGTTGTCTCCCCTTCTCCCTGTCTTCTGCCAGGACCCAACCAGATGCCATCTTTCAAGAGGAGGAAGAGTCTGATGAAGAGGCTGACAAGGAACCAGAGTGGAAGAAACGCAAGATCTGAGCCGCAGCAACCCCTTTTGTGTGTGTTTGTGCGCGTGTGCACAGGTGTGTTTGGATATGTGCATGTTTTTGTACTTGACTGTACTTGAATCAAATGTAGTGCCGTTTATGATCTCCTGAGAAACAGTAATAAAAGGGACAGTTCATCCAAGTCACACTCGCAGTACTTTTACCTCGTCTCTTTGATGCTCATAGCATTGTCTTTGGACCTGTAGAGTCCAAGATCAACCCAGATCAGGAATTTATTGTGATGCAATATCCTCCACTTAGAAACCAGATAGAATCCATCTTGATCTATCAGAGAGTTCACCCTCTTGGACGTCCACTCAGTCTTAGTCATGGACTGAAGGACGTGCATGTGTTTCCTTCGGTGAGTCACTCCTTCAAATAAATATTTATTTAGATGTTATTTCTAGTGCGCAGTTTCACAGGACTCAAACATTCCTAAATATTGATGGGAAAAGTGAACATTTTGCATGAAAATGAGTGATTGCGTTCGGAAATACCAAGACAACTCCATGCCATGTGGTGTAACTTACGATCCATCATGTTGGAGAATAGTTTGGGGGGTATGAATTGACTAGAAGGTTATGTTTCTGTCCATATCAGCAGGTAATATATCTGTTATACATACCCAATAGAACTATATGGGTAACAAGCTGCTGCATAGCTAGACATTTTTTAAATATACTTGAATTGCTTCCTTTCGCCTCACCCGGAAACTAGATAGTGACGACAGTCAGCAGTGTTGTCCTAAATCTCTTGTACAACCTGTAGTGTCTATAATTGCGTTAGTGTGACAGAAAAAGCTATGCCATACAGTTCATGGATCACATGTTCGTGTTCATTACAATCCCCTGGAATGTAGCCTCTGGTTAACCCACCAAACAGTTGTGTGGGATTCAGAAGACCATTCAGTTTCAACAAGCACTACTATAGTGCCTTTAGAAAGTGTCAGTTGTCTTTCACTGGTGTGACTGAATACAGGCATGGAACGGGTTCGATTTGTCGTTCCTTCTTAGTGAATCAAATCGCAAAGGGTGTGCTGTGCTTTGGCCTGCACAAACAATCATCCCAAGAGATCTGGACTAGAAAACGTGTTCTTAACACAAATCCTCGAAAGCTGCTCATTATCTGGGCTGTGGCCAGATCGCCATGAAAAAGCCTCAAACGTCCTGAAAGCCTTAACAACTCCCAAAGGAGTGTGGCTTAGCCAAGCCCCAATCCTCCTGCCCAGCACTACTATTCCAAATGCTGACGTCACCAGCCACTGGCTCCAGCAGTGTCTGTTACCGGCCCGGGAATGCCACAATGTTAGAATGTAGGAGAGCTTTGGGTGATGTCACAGTCCACCCATGCCCAGTGTGATCATCTGCCTCCTTTAGTAGTGGGCAAAGGGTGTGTTGGGGCTCTGTTTGGCACTACGGACCGTATAAGTCATGGAGAAGTCAGAGGATCAAATCTCTCCTCTGTTTTAGTCTCAAGTTTGTCCCCATCTCCTTGCCGTCAATAGTTCAAGAGAGGGGCAGGATTTGGACTAAAGAAATCTGGTTGGCCGATAGTCCAGGCGTGAAGTCTTGATCCTCACAGGACAGTTGTGTGTACATAATCAGTGCTTTCGTTTTATCCACTGGAAAAATCGAGGTACCTAAACCTTGAGGTGTATACACACCGGCAGAAGTTGACTGACTCACTCCGCCTGGCCAACTGTGCCATTTTCTCATCAGCGTTTACATATCTTCTCTGCACGGTGGAAACATTCCCGCTGAGTGCCTCGATTTACAGCACGGTGTCGCTTTACAGCAAGCTTTTGTTTACCGTACAACCCTGGGCCAGCGTTCAGGAATGCACAACACGAGGAGTAAACCACTAGAGAGCCTCTATCTCCTCTCTCGGTCCTACGACTCCCTACACACACCTACAACCCTCAACCACCCTTTCCCCTGACCCGCCCTATCTTCAAGTGCTGATGACAACCTCCAACAAGATGATACATTATTCCACAATGAGAAATACTTTTTCACTCGCCTTGCTTACAGACTTAGAACATTCTCGTTTTCTCTTTATTTTCTCCACAAATGTATGTCGGGGAGAGACTACTTATGTTATGAAAGACCTTTCTGGCTGGCGAGAACCTGGCAATCTTTTTCAGATTCTACAGCTCACTGAAGCAACAAGCATTTAGTATTCAATAGCCATCAGACAGACATTTTGATAAAAATTAGTTTAATTCTGTAAAAAGTTATAAAATGAATATTGTACAAAAATAAAGTTTGTTGAGGGCTTTGGTTCAGTAACACAAAACATTACACCTTTTCTTTCACAGGCAATTATAACACAAACATGGGTCTGAAAACAAAAAATGCAATCCTTTCTGCCTGGTGTTTGCACTGGAGATTCCTCTGCCTTTACACACACCTTACCTTCACAAAATAACTGACAGCTTTATGAACACACAGGAAAAGGAACACTGACAGTTGAGGAAACAACAATATGTAAAGACAGAGGGGGAGTGGTCAGCCACAGTTCACACACACTTAAAAGTAACATACGGAAAGGTAAGGGCCCAAGAGGCTGCCGGAAAGGCTTACACAGAAATCAGTTATTAAAGGGGATGATGATCCAATTGATAAAAGCATGCTGTGATTAAAGGGGTCGATCTTTCTCTGACAGTGTTTGGCCTAAATTCATCTTGATGCCGTGGATTTGTTCTGTGTGCTGGGGGAGATTATGGGGCTAAAGCTGGCTTGGTTTCTGTTGGGTGAGCACATATACTCTGGTCCATAATCCATGCTAACATCAAGGCCTGCTCTGGGGCTCCCTTTCTCTGGGTTTCACTCAAAAGCTCCTCTATATGGACAAGGGCATAGTACTGTAGTAATATGCTTTGAAGATTCCTCTGTTCGTGTTCTTTTCTGTTAAGTAGTTGTTTTGGGTGAGGTTTGATGGTATGCTGTATAGTGCTCACACTGAGAATGCCTGGTTACCCCAAGTGCTCCCCTCTCTCCCCTTTAGTAATGTCACAATCTATGTCCGTCTCTTTGTTGTACTGTCTGGCCCTAAGACATGTATGTCGGCTTGGCTAAGAGTGACAGAGCCAGATCTCCCTTAAATGGTTTTAAACACCAGGGTGCCTTTGCCAGTGGGAGTAGTGGGCTAAGCTGCATGTTAGAGGATCGTTTTCAAACTAACCCCAGATCAGTGAGAGAGACCTGTGTCAGAGCAGAGACAGAGACACTCCCAGGAACGCTAAAGCCTACTGGGACAGTAACCACTACAAAGCCTTTGCCCAGACTTGGTGTAGAGCCAGGACCAGGCTGAAGGGTTGAGATATAAGACCCTGGCAGCCAAGCGTACATGCATACCATCAACTTCTGCACTGTGATGGCCAAAGCATACTTCTGCACTGTGATGGCCAAAGCATACTTCTGCACTGTGATGGCCAAAGGACACTGGGTCCATTTTCCACAGTCTAGTCCCTCAAGGTTTTCACTATATCAGAGATTTTCTCTATGATTTTTTTTTGTGGTCTTTTGTAAAGCGTTCGGTAACATATTACTTTGCATATGGTGTGATTGAAAGAGAATGCAAGTGCGTTGAACGCAGTGGACCTGGAGGCTGCCCATATCCAACCTGTCCTGTACCTCCTGAGGTCCTTTTGTTCTTCTGTCTATAAAAGAAGAGTACGTTGAATTAATGTGGGGAGTATCATTGTAGGGAAGGATGCACAGCTGTCTGGGATAACCACCGGCAGTACGACTTTATTATGTCCTAAAAACAAACTGAGAATGCAGGGTTTGTATGCTCCTTTGTAAACATATAATGGCATGCCATGGTTTTGCCAGAAGTCTGTTTACCCCTTTACTTTGATAGAGTTAGGAGTGAGGAGCAGCTGACTGGTCTCTCCCAGGCCCTCAGCCCCTAACGTCCCAGGCCGCTCCATCCTCTGCTTTCCATTAGTGACAAATGAGGAACACTGTCAAAGACGCTCAAACCTGGCATCCTTCAAAATGATCGGAAAGCAGAGATAAGATTTTTTTGTTTAGAAAAAGGTTGAAATTGGTCCCCTCCAAGCTGTCTTTTTCTCTGCTTTCCCTCCCTAAACCTGATACCGTATGTTATTCTCATAAATCCATGATGTTTTGGAATCAGCAGTGGGTTTAGGATTATCTACCATGGAATTCAGATACAAACTGTACAGCGTTTTGAAACAAAAGGATGAGTTTGATTAGTCATGGCTGCACCTTGAACCCGGTTGTTTCAGCACAATCTGATTTCCCTTAGAAAACATGCTCTGCTTTGGCACTATCCAGGACAAAACAAAGCTCAAATAAATAAGGAAAATCATAAAATGGACTGCAATAAATAACAATAAATTAATTCAATCTTAATAAATACATCTCATATATAATTTGAAATATTTGGGATTTTACATTGGTGTGTTGCACCAGACAGTCTCTGCTGTAGGACTAAGCCAGTCAACAGGTTGAAGAGTCTTTTTTTATCCCGTTCCCTCGTTCATTGTGAATGTAAACTTTAAGCTCCAGTCTGTGCAGTGGAACCAGAACGCACTGGACTGCAGCTAAAAATACTCATCAGGACGAGGTCTGCTCTCACTGTTCTCACTGTGAGCCTCAGGAGCGGACTACGTTCCTGGGAAAATAGATGCTCCCAGGAGAATCTGACGTTTTGAGAAACAGACCGGCTTTCAATATCCAGATTTCCTCTGTCTGGTTCTGTCTCACCAACTCCATTGCAGGCAAGCCTTTGAGTCTAACAGCATGGTTCAACAGGTAAATGAGACAGTATCCATGTAGACCTCCAAGGACGGGATCCAACCATGAAGTGAATACTGAGCTGAATTAACAATGTCTCTTTAATGGGCTGTTACACTGAATTTCAATGTAATTTAATGTCAGTCATCAACTATCGTTAGAACATAGAGGAGTCCCTTCTCAACTGTGACCTGACTTGGGCTCTGGATCAGCTTAATCACTGGAGGTTTGGGGACTACACCATCCCTGTTCAACCCTTTGCAGCTTCTCAGGAGTAGGACAGGACATGCTAACACTGGTCATTGGTCCTAAGACACCACTGGAGTGGACTATCCATCTCACGTTCTGTTATTTTCCTGTATTCCTTAACTTGAAAAGGCAGTGCCAGCCTCTGAGAGGCTTTATGTCACTGCCCCCTTCATTTATGTCTGTCAGCACTTTTCCTTTCTCTCTCGTTTCATCTCTCCCAGAGTCAAACACAACCACATTTGCGGGCAGAATGCTTCTGCAGAATGTGGTAGTCCTCGTTGTTGTCATCCAGGAACGATAGGTCATCGTCAAAGGCGATTGGTCGACAGCAGGTGCGGGAAGGTATGTCCTTGATTAGCTTCTTGTTGTGGGTGAGGTTGTTGAGGATCTTGTCATAGTTGGTCTCTGCGTCCGAACAGGGGCCGCTGCAGTACCGGAAGATCAGCTCCTCTTTGGTCCGGTAGCCCAGACCTAAGTCTGTCACGTTGAGATGGACCTCTTTTAGCAAGCAGCCACGGCCTTCAACCGGCTTCGTCCGCTGCTCCCCTCTTTCACTGCTCCTCCCTTTGCCCCCTCGCCCCCGACCCTTCTTCTTCTCCGCGCGTCCTCTCGCCCGTCCTCCTCTCCCCTCTCCTCTCCCTCCTCCTCCTCGGTCTGTGTTTGCTGCTCCTCTCTGTCTCTCCCGCTCTCTCTGCTCCCTCCTTTCCCTTGAGCCGCCGGCAGGCTCTGATGATCTCCTCAGTCTGCCAATGGTAGCCTTGATAAAATCCATTACATCATCAAACTGGTCGGGATATGGGCCTGTGATGTCATCTGTAAGAGAGAGAGGATGAGGAAATGACTGATAATGCAATAGTAAAGTCAATGCATTAAAGTGACAACATATACTGTAGTAATAAACAATAGAAGTAAAAATACTGATGGCAACAATTTGAATGTTAAATCAATATAGAGTTTCCCTGTGACAAGGTAGCGATGCTTCAATAACTAACAGTTGACAGTTCCATACAGAAGATTGTTTTAGTATTTCTTAGTAATTCTAGTTATACTTCTTGGAACGGACCACCTTCTCTTTCCCTTTTTAAAATACTGAATCAGAGCTTCAAAGCACCGCTAGAAGGGAATCATATGGATTGTGACATAGAGAGAGCCGATTTCATCTCTCTTCAGCACTTATTCTATTTCAAATTCAAAACATGCAGGAAGCCCTCCGCCATCTGCAGAGGGGAACAAAACCCCAGAGAGCCCTTTGATCCTCATGTAATACACGGTGATTCCATTATAGTGTAAACTCCCTCCTCCTTCTCCGCATCGCTTAAACGTCTGGCAACCCACTCAGAAGATCACAGAAAACATTATTGTTAAATGACTCAATTAGTATGACACTAATCATATTACCCAATATGAATGTCAGGTGTATGATGTTTTTTTGATGTTTTAATGTGTGTGTAAAAGTGTGTGTGTGGCTAGCTTTTATGCGTGTGTGTGTTCGGTCAGTGGAGGTGGGGTTAGTAGAGAAGGAATGCTCTTCAAGCTGGCCTTGGCATGATTTACTCCAGGCCTCAGTGGACTGGCCTGTGTGTGGCGGGCACAGGGCACCCAGGCAGGTTGTGTAGTGTGTCTATCTGCCAGGTGGAGGTGACAGTAGCCCAGCCTCTTCTTGCCGTTGGGAGTCACCTGTCTCACCTGTCCCACTGCCAGCGTACATGTCATCTGATCCACCCAGCTCCATGGCTGATTGGGCCGTCGCGGCGGTATCGGGTGAGCCAGGGACCAATCTGTTTAGACACCCTGTGCCCTTTGATTTAAACACCTTCTATTGTGTGGCTATCAGCTGATGGACGATAGAGTAGACAGACAGACAGACAGGGATAGCTCCTATTCTACGCTAGCTGACAGACAGACAGACAGACAGACAGACAGACAGACAGAGATAGCTCCTATTCTACACCAGCTGACAGACAGACAGACAGACAGACAGACAGAGATAGCTCCTATTCTACGCTAGCTGACAGACAGACAGACAGACAGACAGACAGAGATAGCTCCTATTCTACGCTAGCTGACAGACAGACAGACAGACAGAGATAGCTCCTATTCTACACCAGCTGACACACAGTTGTTCCAAACGACAACAACACCTCCCGGCTCTCCCCGTGCACCTGTTTCAAATGTTCTCCAGAATCACGTTTGTTATGATTTAGAGATCAGTTCTGAAGTCTGTGAAGTCCTGACAAGGCATACAAAAAGATGTTTGTATTAAGTACTTCACAGTTTTCTAGCCTAGTGGAGAACCAGAGTCAGACACAAGTATCTCTAGAGGCAGTGGATCAGCTGCAGAGACACTTGGCTCCAAAGGTTACTTGGAACCGGTACAAGATTCATCGCTTACCACAGACATCGCACCCGAAACAAAAGGCCAAACCTCCCATTGAGTTCCAGGGTTGTTTACACCTTGGTGCATTGTTAACGGTCTTAAGTTACAGAACAGGCTGAGGTGATGTCACTCACCGCTGCTAACTGAATATGAGGTGAGGGGAAAAACATTTATCTGTTCTAAATGTTCCATGCCTTATCTAGAGCGCTGCACAGTTTACTACTGTGTAAAGTCAAGTCTGTTATGTTCTTTTAAACAAATGGAATTCCTTGCCCTCGAAGATGCTAAAATGAGCCTAAACACAATATTGCGCGCGCCCTTGTTGGTTTTGACTCTGCCGTATTGTCCAGTCTTTCTCCTGTGATCTGCATCTGTTTCCATGTTCCTTTACTCTAACTTGGTTAGGGATAAAACACAACACGCTATGTTTTCCTGACAGGGAAAGGGCACAGGTCCTGCAGTCCCAGAGAGACGGGGGTGAAGATAAACAAGCAAAAGGAATGTCAGCGCTAGCCTCTGTGTTTGGAACTGAGGAGCCGCACTCACTATTTCTTGCTCCTTCTGCCGCATGGATGTTTTTACCATCAGTGTGATGCTGCCCACAGCAGTAGATATTTTTACTATCAGCGTGATGCTGCACACAGTAGTAGAGGTTTTTACTATCAGCGTGATGCTGCACACAGTAGTAGAGGTTTTTACTAGCGTGATGCTGCACACAGCAGTAGAGGTTTTTACTATCAGCGTGATGCTGCACACAGTAGTAGAGGTTTTTACTATCAGCGTGATGCTGCCCACAGCAGTAGATATTTTTACTATCAGCGTGATGCTGCACACAGTAGTAGAGGTTTTTACTATCAGCGTGATGCTGCACACAGTAGTAGAGGTTTTTACTATCAGCGTGATGCTGCACACAGCAGTAGAGGTTTTTACTATCAGCGTGATGCTGCACACAGTAGTAGAGGTTTTTACTATCAGCGTGATGCTGCACACAGCAGTAGAGAGACCTGTTTAATTAAACCTGCTGTTAGACAAACTGCTCTGAAGTAGGTAGTCAGCAGGATTTATCAATGACTGGTCTGGCCCCATGGGCGCCTCAGTTGAAGTGCCCTTCAACAATTAAAAAGTAGGTGAAAAAGGTAACTCAAATAACCAAATTCACCCTAGCTAATTTCCGATTCAGACAAAATTGTTTGACTACAGAGGTAGCAAAACTGTACTTCAAATCTATGATACTCCCCCACTTAACATACTGCTTGACTAGTTGGGCCCCAGCTTGCTGTACAACATGAAAACCCATTCAGTCTGTCTACAAACAGGCTCTTAAAGTGCTTGATAGAAAGCCCAATAGCCATCATCACTGTTACATCCTCAGAAAGCACACAAGTATTGTGCAATACACTGACGTCTTGTATTCAAGATCCTAAATGGCCTGGCTCCTCCCCTCCACTTAGTACTTTTGTTCAACAGAAAACCCAAACCATATGGCAGCAGATCCACAAGGTCCGCCATGAGAGGTGGCTGTATAGTTCCCTTAAGGAAACGCACCTTTAGTCAATCTGCTTTCTCTGTGAGAACTTCCCATGTCTGGAACAAACTGCCATCAACTGCACCACCTAAAGCACCTTCACAAAAAACATAAAGACATGGCTAAAGGCCAGTCAGACTTGTGAACATATTCCCTAGCTGTGTATTGCATCTTTCCATGTTGTCTGTAGTTTGTGAGGTGTGGAAACACTGTTGCTTTTATGTATTTTGTTTTGTTGCTTTTTGTGTTATGTTGCTCTGTCTGCATGTTACGTGTTGATTGTCCTATGCTGCTCTGCATGTGCTCACTGCTCATTGTTTGTCTGTATAGTATTGTAATTATTTTTAATAACCTGCCCAGCAACTGTGGTTGAAAATTAGCCGACTGGCTAAACCGTCACTTTTACTGAAATGTTGATGAATGTGCACTGTCCCTGTAAAAATGTTAAAAATCAACTCAAACTCAAACAATCAGCCCTCAATTACATTGACTGCTGTCCCTTTATATGGGATAAGCTTGCCTTGCTGGTTGCTACAATATAATCCATAGCAAAAGTTCATGGCTTGCAAGACTTTAACCCAAGTGTGAACCCAAGGAGAGCCTGTTCCTACCAAGGGAGCACCCCCGACTCTATTTAAAACACATAATACTGTATGCGCCATACGGAACACATGGCAACCTATGGCCATCACATAAACATATGTATCCTCTCTGAGGTTTGTGTTACATGTTTGGGCTGAGTGTACCCCGTTTGTTTTGGTAATCAGGCCTTTGAACAAACTGGGTACCAAACCATAAATGGTATGTTGAATGTGCATTTTCCAGCGGCCGTGTTTGTCACCCTCTTCAACCCCATATACACTTCAAGGAACTGAGAACCAGTTGACTACTCAGTACTGCAGTCACTTTATTGCTATGGTTTTGCAACAGAGCCTCATCAAGCAACTTTAGTAGTCTTCTGTAAGAGAATCCTTTTCCAGAACACCCTCTGATCTTAAAGCTAGAGTCCTTAATTGAATTAACAACAAAGCAGTCACCCCGCCTCCGTTTTAGTAAAAAGCTGAGGGATTGGCCTGGAGAAATGTAAGCACTCTCAAATTAATATACAGAGCTATGGATACGAGGACTGACCATCCACGATATAAAAATGGTAGTTTTAACCGCGTGTTGTGGCTATACATTTACATTGTAAACAATGTAAAACAAGCTTATATAGTTGAAGTCAGAAGTTTACATACACCTTAGCCAAATACATTTAAACTCCGTTTTTCACAATTCCTGACATTTAATCGTAGTAAAAATTCCCTGTCTTAGGTCAGTTAGGATCACCACTGTATTTTAAGAATGTGAAATGTCAGAATAATAGTAGAGAGAATGATTTATTTCAGCTTTTATTTATTTCATCACATTGCCAGTGGGCCAGAAGTTAACATACACTCAATTAGTATTTGGTAGCATTACGTTTAAATTGTTTATCTTGGGTCAAACATTTCGGGTAGCCTTCCACAAGCTTCCCACAATAAGTTGGGTGAATTTTGGTCCATTCCTCCTGACAGAGCTGGTGTAACTGAGTCAGGTTTGTAGGCCTCCTTGCTCGTACACACTTTTTCAGTTCTGCCCACAATCCTATAGGATTGAGGTCAGGGCTTTGTGATGGACACTCCAATACCTAGACTTTGTTGTCCTTAAGCCATTTTGCCACAACTTTGGAAGTATGCTTGGGGTCATTGTCCATTTGGAAGACCCATTTGTGACCAAGCTTTAACTTCCTGACTGATGTCTTGAGATGTTGCTTCAATATATTCACATACATTTCCTCCCTCATGATGCCATCTATTTTGTGAAGTGCACCATCCCCTTCTGCAGCAAAGCACCCCCACAACATGATGCTGCCACCCCTGTGCTTCACGGTTGGGATGGTGTTCTTCGGCTTGCAAGCCTCCCCCTTTTTCCTCCAAACATAAGGATGGTCATTATGGCCAAACAGTTCTATTTTTGTTTCATCAGACCAGAGGACATTTCTCCAAAAAGTACGATCTTTGTCCCCATGTGCAGTTGCAAACTGTAGTCTGTCTTTTTTATGGCGGTTTTGGAGCAGTGGCTTCTTCCTTGCTGAGCGGCCTTTCAGGTTATGTTGATATAGGACTCGTTTTACTGTGGATATAGATACTTTTGTACCTGTTTCCTCCAGCATCTTCACAAGGTCCTTTGCTGTTGCTCTGCGATTGATTTGCACTTTTCGCACCAAAGTACGTCCATCTCTAGGAGACAGAACGCGTCTCCTTCCTGAGCGGTATGACGGCTGCGTGGTCCCATGGTGTTTATACTTGTGTACTATTGTTTGTACAGATGAACGTGGTACCTTCAGGCGTTTGGAAATTGCTCCCAAGGATGAACCAGACTGGTGGAGGTCTGCAATTTTTTTTCTTGAGGTCTTGGCTGATTTCTATTGATGTTCTCATGATGTCAAGCACAGAGGCACTGAGTTTGAAGGTAGGCCTTGAAATACATCCACAGGTACACCTCCAATTGACTCAAGTGATGTCAATTAGCCTATCTAAAGCCATGACATAATTTTCTGGAATTTTCCAAGCTGTTTAAAGGCACAGTCAACTTAGTGTATGTAAACTTCTGACCCACTGGAATTGTGATACACTGAATTATAAGTGAAATAATCTGTCTGTAAACAATTGTTGGAAAACTTACTTGTGTCATGCACAAAGTAGATGTCCTAACCGACTTGCCAAAACTATAGTTTGTTAACAAGAAATTTGTGGAGTGGTTGAAAAACTAGTTTTAATGTGTATGTATGTGTATGTAAACTTCCGACTTCAACTGTATTTGGGGCTCTGATGGGGTATGACAGTTGAACTATGCTCATGAGGCATTCATAAGTTATATTCTCCAATAATCAATGGGTATATATCACAAGTCCAGAAATGGATGTAGCAACCAAGAATTTTAGCTTTAATCAGAAGGAAGTATATTTGACTCACACTTCAGCAGGTGATAAAACACTATCAGAGTCTTGACTTACATTTATTCTCCATGGAGATTTCCTGCAGGCTGTGAGACTCTGACTGGAACTCTGGCTCTGGGTCCTCCACAGACACGGACAGAGAATCACTGTACCGATCCGAGTAGTGAGCTCTCTTGGCTGGCTGAAGGTTTTGGTAGAGGGGGCGTGTGGAGACGGAGCTCAGGAGCAACAAACACGTGGCCAAAACATCCCATAACTTCATCTTAGACTCAGTTCCTATGAAGGAAGCTGCAATAAAACAAAACAGGTTTGTGAGTCGGATCAACCTTTGAAATAATCCTACATTACAAATTGGATTGAAATGTAAAAATATGTGTAGGCTGTAAACACGGGAAACATAGGACATAGTGCCAAAATGGGCTTAGTTTGGTCATCTTTTGAATCGCAAGAAAATATTACAAGCATGAATATTGGATGTTGATACTATGAAAGATGGGAATAAAGCGTAATAGATACTGTAGCTCCTGACTGGCACATTGTTGACCTGCTTTGATACAGTGCAGAAAACAGTCTTGAGTCATGATGACATCTTTGGAAATTCATTTGGCAATAGCAACCATCATTCATGTCAAGAGGTTATGCCCATTCAACAACAGTGAAGCAAGCCAACTTGCTGTATGTATGATGCTTTGTTGGCTATTGTGTTTTGGCACAGCTATTGGGGATCCAAATTAACAAACTTCAGAGATCATTATTTACATTGTATCAAATTGTATATCTTTCAACAAAGAAGGTCAAATATAGCTAGAAAGTTCTAAACGCTATATGTAGGCTAAATATAAACTGTTAGCCCGTGGTCTTTAGATTGACATGGTCTAGATATAATCTATAAATATGATTTCATACTCAACTATCCTATTACTTTTAGGGACCTCCATAGCTTCTACATGATACAAAATATTGATATTACAATAATGTCGTTTTAATTATTGTTTTTGTATATGATGGACATTCTGATCCAAAGCACCTCGATTACAACACATTTTTGACCTATTTGAGTGATAATTTACGAGTGCGTGTTACTGAAATGGGTGGCCGTCACAGGCAAAGGGTGCGCCTTTACTTCAAAATTCGTTTATGGACGCACCATGCATAGAGCATTGGCTGGTGTCCATTAGAAAGGCTACAGTAGCCTTCATGTTGGCATCTATTTGCCAGATGGTGAATCCCTGTTGCTTATGTGACTATTGTTAATTGAGCATTGGCTGCAGATAAAGTATGTCCATGGGGTGTACTTTTTGAATAGGCATAATGCATTAAATAAATTACTTCCGATTTGCAACTAATACCTAGAAAAATTTGGCACACTGTTAATGCGTGTTAGACATTTTTTTCTTATTTTTTGTACGTGTTTTATCCATTGTGAATGCTTACTTTGTCGACATTCAGAATAGGTCTGATATCCTCAAAATTCCTTCATCAATACTATAGTAGGTTAATAGTCTACATAGCCTACACAAGTGCATCTCATTTACAAAAAATAAATAATATTGCACAATCAATAACTGTGAATGGAATGTGCTTACCTTAAATCTGGCCCTTGCAGACCTGCAAGTGTATCGGTATTAAAGTCCAACACACAGCGATGCATTTAACGTTCCGTGGTGAGTAAGAAGTACTTGTATCCAAATGATATATTCAGACTGTACAGTTTTATCTGATCACATAAACAAGATCCGATGCGTTCAATTTAAATGACAATGTAAAAAAAAACAGTAAGTAAAAATGCCACTCAGAATTAATGGAACTCTGTAGCCTACAGAGCGCCCAACCATGCGTCTGCCCACAGGTAGGCTACACGCTTAAGTGGATAGCTGGCCAAAGTGCCTCGGCGCTGTCTATCCAGGCGCTCAATCGCAAACTAATTGGATGCTGGTTTCCACATTGGAAATCCGAGAGAGATCCACCATCACCAACTGCAAGGAGTCAAATGAAGACATCAGCTTTACCGACGCAGGGAGCAGAGCGGTTTGCCAAAGCCGAAAGGCAGGGAAAACGCACCGAATCGCGCTTTAGAGAGACAGTTTATTAGTGTTACCTTAAACTGTTTTAATGAGAGAAAATCAAACCAAAAACGTCTGTAACATCCACCAGACCAACATTGGGTCAAGAAGATTTACTTGATGTTTTCATATCCCCAATGGACTTGGTATTCTAATAAAAAACGAGGGCAATGTGTATTCTCCATTATATCCAAGTGGTGTCCGCGCAAGGAGTGAGATGGTTGTCCACATGCGGGCTCTGTATATTCTCTCCAGACTGGCACTGGCAGTACAGATGTGCAGCTGTCTGCGCATCACGCTGTACGAGTCGCAGAAGACGGCTTGGATAGATTTATAGCTTTGAGCGCGCTGACGTTTCGAAGAGCCCGCCCTTCTTTTCTCGACCTCTGCACAACCAAACAGCAAGTACAAACAGAAGTACACGCAAACTCACATCTCCAAAACACCCCTGGCGCTCCATTTGCTGGGTCGCAGTTTTGGGATCTCTTTAGGAGTATGTCACTCTCCTAATGTCCTGGGGTTAGATTTCAGTAATGCGGAAGGCGATTTGGAGACGTTCGTTTGCTATACATGTTCCTTGAATACACTGATCTTTACCGCGCGCGCTGGGTGTCGGGTTCCAGCTACTCATAGATCAAATTAGGATGCCCACCACACCTATTTACTAGGACAGACTTGTAAATAAGTGTGATGGGCATTTGTGGGTAAAGGTGAAAATATGTAAGTCCTTTAACATTTTATGCATATGGCACACTATATAGTTCTCCAAAATATAATGCACTGCAGCAGCTGTAGAATACCCATTACATAACCCACTGGGCACACACTGGTTGAATCAACGTTGTTTACACGTCATTTCAATTACATTATGTTGAACAAAGTAGAATAGACGTTGAATTGAAGTCTGTGGCCAGTGGGAAGTATTCAGATGCACACTATAGCTTGGAGCAAATGGTCACTTAATAACCAGTGTTTGGTGTCGTTTTGCCTGCAGGGGTCTGTGTGGCCCACAATAGAGGGACTATAAACCCTCTGTGATGTGGTACCTGAGAGGCCTGGTCCATTAGCCCTCATCATTTACACTCTAGATCTCTTTCATCTTCAGGATAGCTACATTCTTCATGGTTTTACCCAACTGTTTATGAATTTAACTCATTTCAGTGTTGATGAGTTAGAATACACCCAGATATTTTACACATTCAAAAATAAAACATTTAGAGAGAAGGATTTTATTTATGTTTGACAGGCAAATTACAGAGGGCGACATTCTGGCTGTGACACAAGGGATGCAAATTCAACGGTTGACACTGTCAATCTAAGGTGACTGGTGATGTGATTTAACTCGTTTTGATCATTCATTGTTATTAAAAGGTGCATATTTGTTAGCTCCAGGACTGGGATCACACGTTAATGTATGTATTCTCTAATATGTTTCTTTGTGTGTCTGCCTTGGTTACCATCTGTGTCCTCTTGTTATTGACGCCTTTCTACGTACACAATACTGTAGATTCCTCACTGTCATGTTCTCTTCAGAAGCTATCCACTTCATTGTTACTGGATCAGTGACATTCTGTGAGTAATGGGCGCTCCAATAACCGGTTGAGAGGTATACAATTGTCTAAATCCATGCCTTTAAAACACACCTATGGCTGACTGTATTCTGCTTATGTTGCATCTCATAATCATGCCTGAAACACAGCATAACAATTTTTCGTCAGTCTGTGTAAAAATGTAAGATGTTTTAAAAGCCAAGAGAGGTGATGTCCTATACAACAGAACATTTGACCAGCCAATACTTTCTAAGTGCAGGTGCAGGCTAAGGGAGTTTACAGTATGACATGTTAATTTTGTTTTTGTTTTTACAAAACGACAGTAAATTGATGGTTGGATGGGTGGGATTCTCCAATTTTTACATTCCTAGTATCGCCTCTCCTCTGTCCGTCTCTTGGTGTTAGCTATAAGGATTTGCACAACCCCATTGACCTGCTTTTCCTCTGTTGTTTAGAACCTTTGACATCTAGGATTTCATGGGAAGGTGTCAAATGTGATCTATTCTGCCTGTACTTACTCTGACCCTGAGAGAAATCATGGCCTAATCTGCACTCTGGATCAATTTAACGGACCTGAACAGTCTAGTCTACCATCCACAAGCTCGACAAAATGTGCTCTGTCTCCTGATGATCTATATTCACTATTTGTTTCTGTTGGTAATCCAAATGGTTGTTAGATGCCATCAGAGTCACTGACTGATTCATATCCTGTCACTAGAGGAACGGTTGATAGTCAGGTTACAGGACTATAACTTGTAATAATATTGACAGTAAATGATGGCGGAACCATTTAACTACAGGCTGATAGAAGAACCATGTGTCTGCTGTGGGTGAATCAGTTGACATTTGAATGGAGGCACTCATTCCGTAGTGAAGTCCTATCTTTTGCTCCTCCATTGAGATATGTGAGTGGGGTTATATTTAAGCGATCCAGTCATAATTGGTGCTCTGCCCATCCCCTCTGACTTAGGTCTTGTCATAAGGAATCAAGTTAACTGTTGGTTTCCTGTTCTATCTCCTCTGGGTGTTATTGACAGTCGGAGCTGTGTGTGCCTCTGTGATTCTCTGGGTTTGGCCAAATGTTTAGCTTGGCGCTGGTGTCTCCAGGAATGATGCCCATTGGCCATGGACACCTAGATGCATCACTCATGCTTTATTGAAGCAGCGGTTACTAGTGGTTACTAACAGACCATGACAAACAAACACTACCATAAAAACAAGAATAAACAGGATTGCATAATGCCCCTTTTCCCCCTTACGGTCAACGAGAATATCAACAGTAATGACAACAAGGATTAACGTACTGTCTGCTACCAACAAGCACAGTACTGTCAAAGTCATGTCCAGTAACAGATGGGAATAAAAAGCCAACATATAAAACCAACAGTGGTCCTGAACTACAGCCTGGGTCTTTAAAAAAAAAAAAGTGATTTAAAGTGCTGACATTGAGCATTGAGCATTTTTTAAGGGGAGGGGTTGAGTATTCTACAGGCGGGGGGGGGTTGAACAGGAGAGAATTGCTATCCCCTGTGTGTGTGTGTGTGTGGGGGGGGGCATTAAGGAGACCAGGGTCAGAGCTCAGGAGCTTTTATGATGTGATAACTGAACAACCAGGCAGGGAACTACATATTTGGGAAATATCAAAAAGCTTCCTCTGGCTGGCACTGGGAAATTGTGTCAAAAGTTTGCATGACTGGCGTGAGTACATGTAACAACACTGTTTATGGTTGGAGATAGTCATGCCAGTGTACAGAGCCAGTGGGGTTAGAAGGGAGGGAATACCAAAACCTTGTCACAGAGAACTGAGCGAAAGAGAAACAGTAATGACTCCACTGGGATCCAATCCATCCATATCATAAAAAGCAATCACTCTCTTTCAGTGATGACTGGTCTTTTCCTTTCAGCTGCGTTTACAAGGGAGTGTGTCACAGACTAGTTGAACATGGCCAGCTCATGGTCCAGACAGAGTGGGTTTTGTTATGTGGACTTGTCCCGTGTTTCCCAACTCCAGTCCTCTAATACCCCCAACAGCATTCATTTTTGTTGTAGACCTGGACAAGCACACATTATTTAACTTGTCAACTAATCGTCAAGACCTCAGTGAGTTGAATCAGGTGAGTTTGTCTGCGGCTACAACAAAATGAGTGCTGTTGGGGGTACTCGAGGACTGGAGTTGGTAAACACTGGACCACACTGGGGTAAACCGGGCTGACACTAAAGACACCCTCCATACTACCGTTTCTCTGGACTTCTGATACTAACATAAACGAGGTAGTAATGGCTTCCAAACATAGTCCCTGTTTTAGAAAGCTCCTTTGTGTGAGAACACATCACAGGCTGAGGGTGTCATTCGCGGAAGGGACTAGTCACTGAGATGGAAGTGCCTTCTTCTCTCATTAGGCGTGCAGTGCGACGGGGCAAACCACTTTATTTTGAATGCCAACCCCTCAGAGCACACAAACAGCCTTATCTGTCTGAGGAGGAGGGTGACTCTTGGTTGACCTTTTAGTATTCAAACTCAACCCCAGGGTTTAATAGTGCTAGTCACTGGGAGTTTTGGGGACTTTTTTTTGGACAGCTTTGGATCTCGTTGTGTGGTGGTGGGTGTCATCGTGTGTGTGTGTCATAGAGGACAGAGGAATGCGGAATAACAGGGGTCATCATACTAAGCTCTGTAGTCGGTTGATGACTCATGATGTCAATGTTGATCTGCTTGAATCAAATACACAATGAACAATCATCATGTCACACATGTATATTAAAGATACTCCTAGAAGGCTTTAGTATGATCCACCATTGTGTTTATCACATGGCTGACATGTTAACCACTCATCGGCCTGTTGAGAGATTTGTCTGGTGTGTTTTACGGTCCTGACCACAGTAACCACTCCAGTGATATGTGGGCTTGTCTAAAAGGTCAGCATGTTGGCAGGATTATCAGGCTAGCACATGGAATTCACACACATCATACACCCCTCGCTCCCACTACACCCATGGAGTGGACCTTATGTTCTGATGTGACCCGTGACACTGTATACTGTGACAGAACTCGAGGCCACTGCAGTGTGCATTTCTGTCCCAACTTCAGTAGGCCTTTGATGGTGATGACTTAATTAAATCAGTTGGGACAGGTGTATTGACCTGCATCCATATCATGTGATGAAAACAAATGCACAGTTTGGGGGCTTCAGCAGTTTGTAGGCTTCATTTGAACAACATGCTTGTGAAACAACGTGGCAGGACCACTGACAGTACCACCACCCACTCCCTGAGCTGCCAAGCGAGCCGACCCTGACCTGGTCCCACCATATCCAGATAGTGTCAAGCAGTGTTTGTTTGATGTGGCTGTGGGACAGTCACATGGCATTGCATAGTGGCCCTGTCTCTAAATCCCCTCTGGAACTCTTGATCAGCCAGGACAAGGGTGGAATTTTAGTCTCTATCCTCTGCGGTGTGCCTGGGCACTAATATCCTGGAGGGCAGTGTCTCGACTCCACTAATACCCAGCTGCCACAGGCTGCCACAGGAACCCACCCTTGATAACCCATGGAACCAACAGGTTCCTGTTGAGAGAGCACTATGTAACAGTTAGAGCAGTAGGTGATTCTTATACTACTGCACCTGTTCTCTCCCATTATTTTTATCATACACACAAGGTGGTGTACAGGTATTACTGACACAATCTTCTGTATCTCATGTTACTCTTTGAGAAACAGTCTAGGTCACTTACAGTAAGATACCACCCAGTATCATCTGTGCTTTGGTGAAACAGCTGAGGTGTTGCAGAGAGAGAGAGAGCTGTATGTGTGTGTGTGAGTACACAGTATCACACTGCAGGCAGGACTATGACACCGTTATTAATAGAAGTGAGGAAGTGCAGGTTAAATCCTTCAAACGAAGAAATGTAACATATAGAGAGATCACATTTTAAAAACCTACGCACCACTCCGTGAAATACCGTCTCTCTTTTCCAATGTGATATACTGTAGATGAAATGTGTCAAAGAATCCAATTGACACATTTGTCCAAGAGGAGATGTGAGGGTGAAGATCACCATTCCCATACTTTCACTTTTTGTCCGGTTGTCTTCTAGCTGTGCCTCAGGGCTCTGGAAGATTGTAAAGTGGAGATAAAGGTCCGTGATTGATCTGTCTGACTGTTATAGAGCAGCATGCTGGGGAGGTCTGGGAACAGCTCATTATTGGTCAAGGGTGAATTATCACCTCATGAGAATCAAAGGAGCTTAATAAAAGGCAAAAATTCTATGGCGCGCATAGGCTTCTGATGGACATTTTTCAAGGTCCTTGATTAAGGTGGTGTGCTGAATGTGGTTTATAATCAAGGGGTGTTGATTGATGTGCCTTTCGCAATTGTTCACCTTTTACTTTTTGTAATGAAACAGAGGCTTCCTTTTGGAGTAGCATGTCCTATAACAATGACAGAAATGTTGATGTAGTCTGGACTAGGGTTGCATAACTACTCGTAATTTTGGTGATTAACACGTAATCTATGGTTATTTTGGTAATTTATACTTAAATAACTTTCAAACTTTATATCTCTGTCCATATTGTCCAAAAGTTTCTAGTGGATAGACCATATAATTCAAGAGAAAACAGCATAATTAATGATGAAAGCATCTAATCAACAATTACGTAATTTCCAATTAACTCTGCAAGTCCTCCAACTATTTACTTTTTTCACAACTGCCACCAGTTTGGCACTAAAACATTGACAACAAAATACATATTGACAAGGTAAAATAAAGAAAAGTGTGTAAAAAAATATGATTTTTTATGCTGAAACGAAATACTGAACAAAAATATAAACGCAACACGCAACAATTTCAAAGATTTTACTGAGTAACAGTTCATATGAGGAAATCAAAATTTAAATAAATTCATTAGGCCCTAATCTATGGATTTCGCATGACTTGGAATACATATTTGCATCTGTAGGTCACAGATACCTTAAAAAATAAATGGGCCTCAGGATCTAGTCACGGTAGTTTTGGGCATTCAAATTGCCATCGATAAAATTAATTGTGTTCGTTGTCCGTAGCTTATGCCTTCCCATACCATAACCCCACCGCCAACATGGGGTACTCTGTTCACAACGTTGACATCAGCAATCCGCTCGCTCACACGATGCCATACACATGGTCTGCGGTTGTGAGGCCGGTTGGATGTACTGCCAAATTCTTTAAAATGATGCTGGAGGTGGCTTATGGTAGAGAAATTAACATTCAATTCTCTTGCAACGGCTCAGGTGGACATTCCTGCAGTAAGTATGCCAATTGCACACTCCCTCAAAACTTGAGACATCTGTGGTGTTGTGTTGTGTGACCAAACTACACATTCTAGAGTGGACTTTTATTGTCCCCAGCACAAGGTGCACATGTGTCATGATTATGTTGTTTAATCAGCTTCTGATATGCCACACCTGTCAAATGGATGGATTATCTTGGTAAAGGAGAAATGCTCACTAACAGGGATATAAACACATGTGTGCTTGCAATTTGAGAATAATAAGGGTTTTGTGCGTATGGAACACTTCTGGGATCTTTTATTTCAGCTCATGAAACATGGGACCAACACTTTACATGTTGCATTTATATTTTTGTTCAGTATAAAACACCAACAGTATTCACTAAGTTGATGAGTTATATTTAGGATAATGTTAAAATTGTCTTCATTTATTATTTTATATACTTTATATGTTATGGAAATTCTATAAATTCCTGAGAGTTTCCAAAATTCCGGTAGTATACTGGTAAACTCAGAAAGTTACCGGTAATATACCCTATCTTTGTAACCCTAGTCTGGTCATATGTAATGCAGCTCTGTTAATCGATGCATAATCAATTAATCAAACTAGGACTCCCAGGAGGTTTCTGCAGGGTTTCTGCAGGGTTTCTGCAGGGTTTCTGCAGGGTTTGTACGGCAGGGAGGCAGTGAGTGGCGTCTGTGCTGAGTTTGTCTACTGTTTGGTCCGCTGTGTGCCGGCTCTCTAAGCCTTCCTCAGGCCGTCAGACACACCGGCCTGCGGCTGCAGTCAAGGGCACGCGTCTGTGGTAGAGCTGATAGTGTTCCAGCAGGGCCTTTTAACTCAGCCCACAGCCAGCCCTAAGAGGGTCTCTGTGGGCCGCCAGCATGCCTTTGGGCTGATACGGTACCTGTGATGGGCTTAACCTCTGACCTTCAGCAGCTGTCAGTGTGAGGAACCATCTCATAGAAGACATGTGGGACGGTCCCCAAGGTGGCACCGTGTTAGAACCGACGTTGGCTTTACGACTTCGACCATTCAAAGAGAGTCCGCCGTGCCGGCCCCTCTTCCTACTGCTGTTACTAAACAAACATGGATGGGCGAGAGCGCTGAGCAGCACTGAGTAGCCTCACTGGGCTTAGAGTAAAACATCCCTGGGGAAAGGAAATGATTACGCTGCTTGCTGTCCTGCTGCTTTATACACTATCGCTTTACAGAGCTGAGGAGTGCTATTTTAATGATAACCTCTAGCCTTCAGGCTTGTTGGCCTGCTGCTGCTGGCTAAAAGCGTTGTACAGGCGAGGGGCTCGGTCTTACCTTTCACAACGCGTACCCGTCCCAAATGTAACAAGGTCGCACTAATTGGAGGAGGAAGTGCCGAGGATGTTTTTGGGGGAGGGGTAGTAGCCCCGGCGAGAAATTGGAGAGGGGGTCGGATCCTGTTTCTGCTCACCTCTGCTCTGGTTCCCCTTTCTAATCCAGCCTAGCATGTGTTGAGAACAGGGTGGGGGCCATTGACTGTGTGCTTCCATCCGGTGGCAGTGCAAAGAGAGTCGCTAACGCCATACTTCCTCCAATGCTTCGCTCACACTGGACACAGAGAGCACCTGATGGATGTCAGGCACACACAAACTCGTACACACACACACACACACACACACCTCCAAACCTCCATGTCAGTTTATACCCAGAGGATATTATGTCTCTCTCTCAGCAGAGTGAACAGCTGGTTCCCCAGGCCATGACAGCGTGACGGTAACACTGTTGTCAATCAGCTTACATGCTGCTTACAGTCACGGTTACTGTTATATTAATCAAAATCAGATATTTCAGCAAATAAATAATGCTTCCAGGTGCAATGTACTACTGTATATCATCAGGAAAAACAACATTGTTTTAGATAAGTGGCTCTGCACCTGGTTACCCTAAATCTTTGAGTACTTGCAGAAAATTGTATTTACTCATTCTGCAGCCAGCAGTACAGTCTATGACCACCAATGTGGTAACACTCTGAGACTAATTTGCCCATCTGTATATCATTGCTAGTGGTCTAGTTGGGGTCAGTTTTTATCTATTAATAACAGAGCTAAATTTGTCTCACTATCACAGTGAGGAGACTGGGTAAAGAGGAGACCTGACACCAATCCAAAAGGGTCACTAGTCCACATAAATCACTGACACAGAACAACAGTGGGACCAGTCATTCCTATCTATACTTCATAGGCTAAATTGGGAAACCTAAACACACTTTGATCCCAGCCAGAAAGGTACATTATGCCCTAATGCCAGTATTGCTACAGCTGGATGTCCTTCCCCGCTGTATATCCTGGCAGCCGCTAGGATGAGAATGTTGTTTTACACGTTCAAATTAGGTGAGCAACAATTATGTGAAATTAGAATTACATAATAGGAAAAGAGCTGAGGAATTCATGAAAAAAAAAATCTGCAAGTATGAGCTTCTCACATTACCAGCAGTCAGTTTGGTCATGTATGGTGTTACAAGTTGGTGGATACTGGGGATATACAGTATGTGAGGTTATCTTGAGCCTAGACTTGGTACTTGAAAAGGAGAGAAATTAATGTATTTCTAGGTAATTTCTGCACCTACTGTTCCAATACAGAGCTGTTGTTCTGGGTGGAGACGGAAGCCTTACAGTACTGTAGCTCAGTGTGATCAGCCCTTGTGTGATTCTCCCAGCGTTTCCCTTAGGGTTCTGCCAAATGGAATGCTCCTGATGGGCGAATGGAATGCTCCTGATGGGCGAATGGAATGCTCCTGATGGGCGAATGGAATGCTCCTGATGGGCGAATGGAATGCTCCTGATGGGCGAATGGAATGCTCCTGATGGGCAAATGGAATGCTCCTGATGGGTCAATGGAATGCTCCTGATGGGCAAATGGAATGCTCCTGATTTGTCAATGGAATGCTCCTGATGGGCAAATGGAATGCTCCTGATGGGTCAATGGAATGCTCATGATGGGTCAATGGAATGCTCCTGATGGGAAAATGGAATGCTCCTGATGGGTCAATGGAATGCTCATGATGGGTCAATGGAATGCTCATGATGGGTCAATGGAATGCTCCTGATGGGTCAATGGAATGCTCATGATGGGTCAATGGAATGCTCCTGATGGGTCAATGGAATGCTCATGATGGGTCAATGGAATGCTCCTGATGGGTCAATGGAATGCTCATGATGGGTCAATGGAATGCTCCTGATGGGCAAATGGAATGCTCCTGATGGGTCAATGGAATGCTCCTGATGGGCAAATGGAATGCTCCTGATGGGTAAATGGAATGCTCCTGATGGGCAAATGGAATGCTCCTGATGGGCAAATGGAATGCTCCTGATGGGCAAATGGAATGCTCCTGATGGGTCAATGGAATGCTCATGATGGGTCAATGGAATGCTCATGTTGGGTTAAATGTGGCCACAGCCTTGGACATCATTCATAATGACGTTTGCCAAGAAACAATTAAAATAATTGTAACTTTTGGGACTGTAACTGTTAGGGACAGCCTACATATAGACAGCAATGCTGCAATTCAATTCAGTACAGGGGGAAATAGTGCCTACTGCTTTGATGGGCATCTCTCCAAGTGGCTCCGATAAATCTGGAGGCCATGGAGTTGTACTGTAGTAAATCACCTGGAATGGAAGGATCAGACGTGGCCTAATTAGATGTTGTAATAAGAGTCGCTAGGCCAGGTTAATTTAGCTTGCTACTGGACTCCCACACCAAACAACTACAGCCTCATGCAAACAATAGACTGGGAAACATGAAACCCCTTTAATGGAATTTCACAGGGATAATATTTAGACATGGAATTAAACCGCAGTAGCTGGGTCTGGGTCTTAAAGGGGATTAGGGCGCTAACATTGGACAATGTAAATACATTTGTTGATGAAAGGAACAACAAATACAATGTAGTCTGGTAATCAGATAAATTCATGGGATGCAGGCTTGGTTTATTACCACATCTGTTTACTTTATCTGAACAGGGAGGTCAGGCTGATCACTGCATGTTCTAAAAGGATGATGACCCTGACTATAACCCGAGGAAAGACCATGATTAAGAGCAGTCAATCACCAGTGAGTTTGCAGTCACACTTGTACTGTATCAGACGTGTTTTCTGACCGCAAGGAGAAGCTGACCAACTGATCAGGGAATTAGATTCAGGGGTCAAGGTTCAGGTGTCACAGATTACTCACGATGAGTCAGGGGGTGGATCTGAAGTGCTGAACCTTGAACGGCTTAAGGATATATATTTACTTATATCTGCTAGAGTACTTCTGTACCGCTCCGGTGCCCATACATTGTTTGTAACCAGTCAATTTCCCTAACCACTGCCCCAACGACCTGTGATAGAAGATCAGACTGACAGAGGGTTGGAACTGTGGTCTCATGTGTCAAACAATTGGTGTCTGCGGTGCAGAGCAGCGGCCTGAACCTATGTAGTCCTATCTAATCAGGGGCGTCCCTGTATGTAGCCTACAACACAGCTGTTATGTGGCGTGTAGAAACAGCTGAAAAATACTATGATAAAATGACCTGTGATTACTATGTGGTCCAGAAAGGGAGGGATGGATGGATGAATAGGCAGATGAAGAGAGAGAGAGAGCTTCGGAGGGATCTGAGTGGAGGGTATACTCTGGCAACAAATACTTGACAGCATCTTCATTTGCATGCACTGGAGTAATCTGGATGCATGTTGTGAACATTTAAAATACTGTATTTGTGTTTAAGAGAATGGTGTAACACTAAATCGTTATTTCTGTTTATTTTCCAAGACAGGTGGAGGTCAGCCAACCAAGGGGTCAATTATGCAGCTCCCAGGTACGATCAACATGCTGTATTCATGCATTCCTTTCTGCTTTTCTTCTGCATGTCAATGTTGTGTGTTTTCACCAGGGGATTGGTGTCACTACCACCCAGAGGCAAAAGCTTTGGAGAGACAGACACAGACCTGGCCCTCTTGGTGAAACCGATGAGGAGCGCAATTATTTTCTATTTCTACACATTGCTATTACAACTGAAAAGAGCTATCCCTTCAACTGTCCGCATGCCAAAAAGCAATATTTCAAATGCGATACGTGATCTGTGTGTGTGTCAAAGGGAATGTGCTGTAAGGGGTCATTACAGAGAGAGAAAGGCCTGAGTCTTTTAAGCAGATGGGGCTTTATCGTTGTGGCCGGGGGGCAAGAAGACACAGAGCGGGGGGACAGAGACAGGAGACCACAAGAAAGGTGGCGAGGGGACTGGACTGTGACACATGTCTCAGTGCAGGGGGGGGGGGGGGCTTTTCCTCACCTCTCCTTTGTAGGGTCATCATGTTACCAGCCTTGTGAAGAGCAGTCCTCCCCTGCACTATATTGTACTATAGTGCATGTGGGCTGGGGAATAAAAGAGACTAGACAATGCTCCTGACAATAGAGCAGATGGTGGGAGTGAGCCTTGTCCCATTGTTGCTGATGTATCTTTGAATAAACCGAGAGATAAAGCTGATCGAATGGCTGCACGCCCTGCACATGTTGCATGGTGGAGGTGGTGTTCCTTTGAAGCAATGTAAAGGGGGTGTGCAGACTATGTAAGTGTTGGAGATTGATAAATTGCTCACCCGTCGTCCTTTTATATCCACATTAGCAATGGACAAAGACACACCTACAGGACCAAATTGATGGCTGGACTTCGTGCAGTTACCTTGAAGCACCTGTGCTCTCTTTTGACTTTTGACAACCTATTCTTTACCTATCACCATCTCACCATATTCAAAGACATTTAGAATCTATACTTTGTGATAAGCTTTCATGCAAGAGTTACCTGCAACAAAGAAATACTTTTCTTTTACGTTTTAGTGAAGCCATTTGCCCAGCTCCTGTCACGCATGTAGCTGTCCATATTAGCCGTACTACCAGACCTCAATAGGAAGGTTACATTTCTAAACCTGTTACTACCATCACCTGCCCCTGAAGAAACATATGGAGGTCTTGAGGGGGAAGTCTGTGTCTTTGGTCAGTTTAAGGTGAACTTGGAAACAGCTGGTGTGTGTGTGTGTGTGTGTGTGTGTGTGTGTGTGTGTGTGTGTGTGTGTGTGTGTGTGTGTGTGTGTGTGTGTGTGTGTGTGTGTGTGTGTGTGTGTGTGTGTGTGTGTGTGTGTGCGTGCGTGCGTGCGTGCGTGCGTGCGTGCGTGCGTGCGTGCGTGCGTGCGTGCGTGCGTGCGTGCGTGCGTGCGTGCGTGCGTGCGTGCGTGCGTGCGTGCGTGCGTGCGTGCGTGCGTGCGTGCGTGCGTGCGTGCGTGCGTGCGTGCGTGCGTGCGTGCGTGCGTGCGTGCGTGCGTGCGTGCGTGCGTGCGTGCGTGCGTGCGTGCGTGCGTGCGTGCGTGCGCGTGCTTTAAGTCCAAAATGAGCAACAGCTACGGTCCATAGTATTTGTTTCGGATGATTTACAATGACTTAAATAAATGCCTCTTCGGGGGATTGGCTAAATACAGTTAGTCTGAGCAAACTATAGGGCAAGGCATGGTGAGGGCACCTTTTGAAACTAATCTCAATGATCAAGAGATATCAGCTGAAATAATGTGAACAAGCAGTGTGAACTGAATGAGAACAAGCAGTGTGAACTGAATGAGAACAAGCAGTGTGTACTGAATGAGAACAAACAGTGTGAACTGAATGAGAACAAGCAGTGTGAACTGAATGAGAACAAGCAGTGTGTACTGAATGAGAACAAGCAGTGTGAACTGAATGAGAACAAGCAGTGTGTACTGAATGAGAACAAGCAGTGTGTACTGAATAAGAACAAGCAGTGTGAACTGAATAAGAACAAGCAGTGTGAACTGAATGAGAACAAGCAGTGTGAACTGAATGAGAACAAGCAGTGTGTACTGAATGAGAACAAGCAGTGTGTACTGAATAAGAACAAGCGGTGTGTACTGAATAAGAACAAGCGGTGTGTACTGAATAAGAACAAGCAGTGTGAACTGAATGAGAACAAGCAGTGTGTACTGAATATGAGAGCTGTCCTCTCAGACTCATCTTACATCTCAAGCAAAAACATTTCTTTATTAGGATATTTTCCTGGTTTTGACCAAACTCTAGTGTAACTGATTGTAACAGTGTTTTACATAGTTACTTAGGATTACAACAAACCTGTTAAACAAAGTTATGAAGTACATGTGTGGCATGTGTAACAAGCGTAAAATACTTAGACATATGATATCCTTTAAGGTCAGAAATGAATAACACAACCTAACCTCTAATGTACCATCCACTTTTTGAGAGTGGTGCCCCTTTAAATACTGTACCAGTCAAAAGTTTCAAGGGTTTTTCTTTATTTTTACTATATTCTGCATTGTAGAATAATAGTAAAGATATCAAAACTATGAAAGAACACATATGGAATCATGTAGTAACCAAAACAGTTTAAAAAATCAAAAAATATTTGAGATTTGAGATTCTTCAAAGTAGCAACCCTTTGCCTTGATGACAGCTTTGCACAATCTGGCATTCTCTCAACCAACTTCACCTGGAATGCTTTTCCAACAGTCTTGAAGGAGTTCCCACATATGCTGAGCACTTGTTGGCTGCTTTTCCTTCACTCTGCAGTCTAGCTCATCCCAAACCATCTCAATTGGGTGGAGGTCGAGTGATTGCGGAAGCCAGGTCATCTGATGCAGCACTCCATCACTCTCCTTCTTGGTCAAATAGCCCTTACACATCCTGGAGGTGTGTTGGGTCATTGTCCTGTTGGGAAAAAAATGATAGTCCCACTAAGCGCAAACCAGATGGGATGGCGTATCGCTGCAGAATGCTGTGGTAGCCATGCTGGTTAAGTGTGCCGTTGCTGGTTATGTGTGCCGTGTCACCAGCAAAGTACCATCACACCTCCTCCTCCATGCTTCACGGTGGAAACTACACATGCGGAGATCATCCGTTCACCTACTCTGCGTCTCACAAAGACGCGGCGGTTGGAACCAAAAATCTAAATTTGGACTCATCAAACCAAAGGACAGATTTCCACCGGTCTAATGTCCATTGCTCATGTTTCTTGTCACAAGCAAGTCTCTTCTTATTATTGGTGTCCTTTGGTAGTGTTTTCTTTGCAGCAATTCGACCATGAAGGCCTGATACACACAGTCTCCTGTGAACAGTTGATGTTGAGATGTGTCTGTTACTTGAACTCTGTGAAGTGTTTATTTGGGCTGTAATTTCTGAGTCTGGTAACTAATAAACTTATCCTCTGCAGCAGAGGCAACTCTGGGTCTTCCTTTCCTGTGGCGGTCCTCAAGAGAGCCAGTTTCATCATAGCGCTTGATGGTTTTTGCGACTGCACTTGAAGAAACTTTCAAAGTTCTTGACATTTTCCGTGTTGACTGACCTTCATGTCTTAAAGAAATTTTTTCTTAAAAGTAACTTTTTCTTATTTGAGCTGTTCTTGCCATAATATTGACTTGGTATTTTACCAAATAGGGCTGTCTTCTGTATACTACCCCTACCTTGTCACAACACAACTGATTGGCTCAAACGCATTAAGAAGGAAAGAAATTCCAAAAATGTACTTTTAACAACGCACACCTGTTAATTGAAATGCATTAATTTACATTTACATTTACATTTAAGTCATTTAGCAGACGCTCTTATCCAGAGCGACTTACAAATTGGTGCATTCACCTTATGATATCCAGTGGAACAACCACTTTACAATAGTGCATCTAACTCTTTTAAGGGGGAGGGGGGGGGGTTTAGGAGGATTACTTTATCCTATCCTAGGTATTCCTTAAAGAGGTGGGGTTTCAGGTGTCTCCGGAAGGTGGTGATTGACTCCGCTGACCTGGCGTCGTGAGGGAGTTTGTTCCACCATTGGGGTGCCAGAGCAGCGAACAGTTTTGACTGGGCTGAGCGGGAACTGTACTTCCTCAGAGGTAGGGAGGCGAGCAGGCCAGAGGTGGATGAACGCAGTGCCCTTGTTTGGGTGTAGGGCCTGATCAGAGCCTGAAGGTACGGAGGTGCCGTTCCCCTCACAGCTCCGTAGGCAAGCACCATGGTCTTGTAGCGGATGCGAGCTTCAACTGGAAGCCAGTGGAGAGAGCGGAGGAGCGGGGTGACGTGAGAGAACTTGGGAAGGTTGAACACCAGACGGGCTGCGGCGTTCTGGATGAGTTGTAGGGGTTTAATGGCACAGGCAGGGAGCCCAGCCAACAGCGAGTTGCAGTAATCCAGACGGGAGATGACAAGTGCCTGGATTAGGACCTGCGCCGCTTCCTGTGTGAGGCAGGGTCGTACTCTGCGAATGTTGTAGAGCATGAACCTACAGGAACGGGTCACCGCCTTGATGTGAGTTGAGAACGACAGGGTGTTGTCCAGGATCACGCCAAGGTTTTTAGCGCTCTGGGAGGAGGACACAATGGAGTTGTCAACCGTGATGGCGAGATCATGGAACGGGCAGTCCTTCCCCGGGAGGAAGAGCAGCTCCGTCTTGCCGAGGTTCAGCTTGAGGTGGTGATCCGTCATCCACACTGATATGTCTGCCAGACATGCAGAGATGCGATTCGCCACCTGGTTATCAGAGGGGGGAAAGGAGAAGATTAATTGTGTGTCGTCTGCATAGCAATGATAGGAGAGGCCATGTGAGGATATGACAGAGCCAAGTGACTTAGTGTATAGCGAGAATAGGAGAGGGCCTAGAACAGAGCCCTGGGGGACACCAGTGGTGAGAGCACGTGGTGCGGAGACAGATTCTCGCCACGCCACCTGGTAGGAGCGACCTGTCAGGTAGGACGCAATCCAAGCGTGGGCCGCGCCGGAGATGCCCAGCTCGGAGAGGGTGGAGAGGAGGATCTCATGGTTCACAGTATCAAAGGCAGCCGATAGGTCTAGAAGGATGAGAGCAGAGGAGAGAGAGTTAGCTTTAGCAGTGCGGAGCGCCTCCGTGACACAGAGAAGAGCAGTCTCAGTTGAATGACTAGTCTTGAAACCTGACTGATTTGGATCAAGAAGGTCATTCTGAGAGAGATAGCAGGAGAGCTGGCCAAGGACGGCACGTTCAAGAGTTTTGGAGAGAAAAGAAAGAAGGGATACTGGTCTGTAGTTGTTGACATCGGAGGGATCGAGTGTAGGTTTTTTCAGAAGGGGTGCAACTCTCGCTCTCTTGAAGACGGAAGGGACGTAGCCAGCGGTCAAGGATGAGTTGATGAGCGAGGTGAGGTAAGGGAGAAGGTCTCCGGAAATGGTCTGGAGAAGAGAGGAGGGGATAGGGTCAAGCGGGCAGGTTGTTGGGCGGCCGGCCGTCACAAGACGCGAGATTTCATCTGGAGAGAGAGGGGAGAAAGAGGTCAAAGCACAGGGTAGGGCAGTGTGAGCAGAACCAGCGGTGTCGTTTGACTTAGCAAACGAGGATCGGATGTCGTCGACCTTCTTTTCAAAATGGTTGACGAAGTCATCCGCAGAGAGGGAGGAGGGGGGAGGAGGGGGAGGAGGATTCAGGAGGGAGGAGAAGGTGGCAAAGAGCTTCCTAGGGTTAGAGGCAGATGCTTGGAATTTAGAGTGGTAGAAAGTGGCTTTAGCAGCAGAGACAGAAGAGGAGAAAGTAGAGAGGAGGGAGTGAAAGGATGCCAGGTCCGCAGGGAGGCGAGTTTTCCTCCATTTCCGCTCGGCTGCCCGGAGCCCTGTTCTGTGAGCTCGCAGTGAGTCGTCGAGCCACGGAGCAGGAGGGGAGGACCGAGCCGGCCTGGAGGATAGGGGACATAGAGAGTCAAAGGATGCAGAAAGGGAGGAGAGGAGGGTTGAGGAGGCAGAATCAGGAGATAGGTTGGAGAAGGTTTGAGCAGAGGGAAGAGATGATAGGATGGAAGAGGAGAGAGTAGCGGGGGAGAGAGAGCGAAGGTTGGGACGGCGCGATACCATCCGAGTAGGGGCAGTGTGGGAAGTGTTAGATGAGAGCGAGAGGGAAAAGGATACAAGGTAGTGGTCGGAGACTTGGTGGCTACCTCATGAAGCTGGTTGAGAATGCCAAGAGTGTGCAAAGCTGTCATCAAGGCAAAGGGTGGCTACTTTTAAGAATCTCAAATGTAAAATCTATTTTGATTTGTTTAACACTGTTTTGGTTACTACATGATTCCATATGTGTTATTTCATAGTTTTGATGTCTTCACTATTATTCTACAATGTAGAAAATAGTAAAAATAAAGAAAAACCCTTGAATGAGTAGGTGTTCTTAAACTTTTGACTGGTACTGTATGAGGAGCTGTCTGTGTGTCATGTGTCGTAAGGTTGAGGTTGTAAATCTTTACAGGGAGATGGAGTGAGCTCTCTTCTCTCAGTTAATATGAGGGAGGTGATGGGAGATCAAGAGCAACCTTCCACCAGGTGGAAGAGGCAAGCTTTCAGGGGTGAGGGGTCAGAGACACAGGAGTGGTCAGACACGTGTCAGGACATTATTTACAGCTGTAGAGGCCCACCACAGACCACCAACGACTGCCCTACAGTCCATCAGTATAGCTGACCCTTTGGAAGTGTTTGCCTCCTGGGTCCACTAGGTGGGAGTAAACATCAAGACATAACAATGTTCTGGTAGTCTAACTAACATAGTGTATATCCTTTACCAGCAGTTATGTGAACAAAGGAACTGTGCAAAAGTTTGCTCTATATTTTTCTGAAACAGCTCAGAACTCTGCCCTTTTTATGTTATTAAAGTGTTTTACGGTAAGCAATGCTATTCAAGTGTGTGCATGTGTGTTGTTTGCATGTTCGTGTTTGTGACATTGTGTGTGTGTGTGTGTGTCCTTGTGTGTGTGTCCATGTGTGTGTGTGTCCGTGCATAACTTGGCCTTTATTTGAAAAAGGGCCCATCACCTTTGGGGTTGGGAGGGAGTTAAGGCCAGGGTCAGTGTGTGGGTAACAGAGATGGAATGTGTTTGAGTTGCCTAGAGCTATGACTTCCAGATCCTACATTTGTCATTCAAATACTGAAAATAGAAAAAAAAACTCTGTGTGCAATACGAGAACACCATCTCTTATTCCAGGGCCATGAATATCTTAGAGTGCTTAATATGTACCCACTGACCAAATGATCTTACACTCTAACCTTGGTAACAAAAACCTTTATTGATAGACCTGAGTTTGCCAGTGAATTTCAATCTACTGCAGACTTTAATCCCAAATGTCCTCTGTATTATTGAATATAGTGGGTTGAATGTACATATCCAGTTTAGTTGTAAATATGTGTCACTAGTGGGCCTATATTAAGTAAGTAAGGAGTCGGTAAGATCATTTCAGAATGAAGTGATACTTAAAACCAAGCTTTCATTTACAGTACATTCTAAAATAGATAGACATCAATGGTGTTACCCAGAGTAGTGGCACTGGCAAAGCCCTGGACAGTAAAAGATGAAGGTGTTATAAATCTGTTCTGTACGATGGCAGTATAGGATGACTTTAAACCAGGGTCAAATGACATAATGAATACTTCCAAACTGTAGCAGTAGGAAGCTTTATGGATTGAAAACAAGTGTCTGAAATAACATCAACAGTCAAATTCCAACCTGGCTTCCTGTCTAGAGGGTTAGTGGATGAATGTCACTACAATGGGAGCCTGGGGTTGTGAAAGAAACCAGTAAAAGGTTATTGATCAATAGCGGGAAATCAGATAAAGCCTGATACCAGACATTGATATGAAGTCTGATAGAGGCGCAAGATGTGCTAAGAAACATTATGTCCTTCTGGGAATCTTCTGGGCAGAGACACATATAGCTCAGGGACTGTTCTCTTCGTCAGATTGTCGTTGCAGTGAGTAACTGGTCATGTATTTACCCATGGTAACGGTCCATAATAAACCATTTATAAAGCATTTATCAATTGTGTATTTACCATTTATTAATCATTACTCCCACATTTCCTAACTGTAATACCCTGCTAAAACCATGCATTAGAAACACGTTTTTAATAAAGCCTTTGCTGTTGAGCCTATGTGGTTTTGCAATGCATCAAATACTTGTGTTTCTTTCATGTGCAAACTTCAAAGAAACAACCTCTCAATCATTGAGAGTCATTGTTGCTTGAATTATCTAATGTACCATCCACGTAATTAGCTTGACCTTTTGCATCGATGCGAACTAGAATGGCCGGATTTGGTTTAGCCAATTAGAAACCATATGGATTATGTACAATCTGCGTGCACCACCTGCCTTCTCTGTTCTGCTTCACGAGGTGAGGGAGAAGGAAGACATGATTCAAGACGAGTATTGTGATGTCATCAGCTGTCACTACAAATACTGCTGCAACCACAGAAGCTAACAGTGCAATGGAGCTGCTGAGAAAAGAACTGAATGGTTTGAAAATTGAGATGACTCGTCTTAGGTCTGCTGTTGTCGCCACAAGTAAGCATGACACGCCCACTCAGGTCAGATTCCGCTGTCAAAAAGAAGAACGCTGATCCATCTCAAGGTCCTACCAAGGATGAAGGCAGACCTGGTATCTTCTGCTATAAATGTGGAGAGTATGGATACTTCAAATGAGACTGAAGGTCTGGAAAATCTGAAGAAAGTCAACAAGTGTCTCATCAGCCAGAAACAGTCGATGGGAAACTACAGAGGGACCCAGTAAAGGAGCGTCCTGAAGTCCCGGTGAAGATACAGTATGTTCCACCAAGTGCAAAAAGAAACGTGAATAAATAAAATACATACTACTTACCAGTTTAATGGGCCCTAGCTCTATTGTTCCCTTACAGATTGAAGGCATATATGCTAAAGCTTTACTAGGTAGTGGGTCTCAGATTACTCAACTCTACAGGTCCTTTTACAACAAGTACTTGACGCATCTGCCAATAAACACTTGGAGATTTGGGGGCTTAGCTCAGAAAACAACCCCAAAGATGGCTATTTGTCGCTGAAGATGGAGTTCACAGGATCAGTAGTCGGTGTAGCGGAGACGATTGAAGCACTTGTCCAGACCCGGCCATAAAAGGTGAAGTCTTTATGCTGGTTGGTACGAAGACTTCTGTGGTGAGAAGGCTGATGACGGCCTGAGAAGAAAAAGGAGGTAAAGACTTCCTGAGCACAATATGAGTTCATCCTGCCATCAAAGAGGTTTATGAGAAAATGAAAGAGACCCCAACTGATGTTGATGACCAGAAAAGAGGAACAGTTTGGTTCTCGCAGACAAAACCTGTAACATTGCCCCCTGTTGGACTAGCAAGAGTAACTGGAATTCAGAAGTTACCTGGATCACCTTGTACCCAGACCTTCCTGGTGGATAGGGATGAAGAATCCCAGTTTCCAGAAGATTCCCAGTTTCCATAATAAGTTCTTGTGAGACCTGAAATGCAGACGTCTACGGCTGTGTCGTCTCGAAGAATAACATTTGCATTCAGGAATATATCATCGCGGGAATTCACCTTAAAATGTAGCATGCCCATTGCTTACTTGTTTCCTGTGGATGTGTACTGTAGTAGCTCCTGCTCCTGCTGGGATACGGGCAATGTACCTGAGAAGCTGACTCCTATTTCATTTGACTTTGGTGATTCAACTGTGTATCTGAAGAATGGAAGAAGAGGTTATATCTGACAAAATGCAATTTCTCAACTCATGAGTTTGACGTTGGTTGTTCCAAGAGCGCTCACCATACCATCAGAGTCACTGATGTGTGACGACCCTCCCACTCTGTCTGCCGTATTCTCTCTTTGTTCTGGTTTCCTTATTAGGATGCCGGTGGGCGGAGTTGGGAGGGTCGTCAGCTACATGGGAAACACCTGGGCCCGCTGTGTCATAGGATAAATACACCACTTCCCCATTCATGGGGGAGACTCTCTCCATGCAGACACCTTTACAGATTTTGTTGTGTATCTTGGTGGTTTTTTGGTTGTTTGCTTTGGCACCTTTCAACACCCTGCATTATCACATTCATGCATGCTGAACACTCACTTACACTACTGATTACTGATTACACACACCATTGTATATTGTACTTAGTTAATAAATATATTTTGTTATTCCTTATCTCCACGTTGTCTCCCTTTTGTTACGGGCTTTGAGCCGGTTCGTGACAGATGACACACTGTTTAGGGAGAGGTCTCGACAGCTGGCCCCAGCTGATGTGGAATAAGTGAGAAACTACTAAAGAACCTGAAGAATGCTGAAATGATCTATGCATTGCAGATTGTGGTGGTGAGGAAGAAGAACGGAACCATACGGATGTGTGTAGACTACAGGACACTCAGACGTAGTTCCTGACCAATACACAGTTCCACGGATTGAAGATGCCCTGACCAGTTTGAATGGAATCAAATGGTTCAGCATGTTGGATCTCAGAAGTGGATATTATCAAATTCTGATGAGTGAAGCTGACAAAGAGAAGACTGCTTTCATATGTTTATCTGGATTCTAATCGGTGTGAGATTAGAGATTACTCAAAAGTGAGTTACCCATTGAATCAACTCCTGCATGGTTACCTTCTCTCAACTGATAAAGGAAGAAAAATACTAGGTGTAATTTAAAACCATTCAGATCTAAATGGGATGAAAAGTGTGAAATGGCCTTTGAGAAACTGGAAAGCCTCACTAAAGCCCAGGTACTGGCTTTTGCAATCCCTCAACAGCCATATACAGTAAATCAAATCGTATTTGTCACATGCTCCTAATACAACAGGTGTAGACCTTACAGTGAAATGCTTACTTACAAGCCCTTAACACTTTTTAAGTAAAAAAAATTGATTAGTATTTTTTTTTTACAAAATAAAAATTTAATAGCAGCAGTAAAATAACAGTAGTGAGCCTATATACAGGGGGTACCGGTACAGAGTCAATGTTTCGGGGTACAGGTTAATCAAGGTAATATATACATATATACATATACAGTAGGTACCAGTCAAAGGTTTGGACACACCTACTTATTCAAGAGTTTTTCTTTATTTTTACTATTTTCTACATTGTAGAATAATAGTGAAGACATCAAAACTATGAAATAACACACATGGAATCATGTAGTAACCAATAAACTGTTAATCAAATCAAAATATATTTTATATTCTTCAAGGTAGCCACCCTTTGCCTTGATGACAGCTTTGTACACTCTTGGCATTTTCTCAACCAGCTTCATGAGGTAGTCCGTGCTAAAGCTATGTACTATAGATTTTCTTAATGTTTAATTTAGTGCATTATTATGGTGTCAAATACGAGCAAACACTTGAGTGGAGCGAGAAAAAAATGTGGCAGAGCGAGCAGAGGATGGGTCCCAATCACGGCTTGACTGCTCCCTAACCGGAGTTTTGACCATAGAGATGATAGGGACAGTGAAAGGTGAACGATGGCTAACAATAATAAAGAGTTCGATAGTTTTTCAGTAGAAAACCTAAATAACCAACTAGCTAGCTAATCGAATATGATTTCAATTTTGAATTTTAAGTAAGTAGTTATTTAATCTTCTGTTATTAAAGCAGGCTATTAATGAGGCAAGCTAGGTTAACGTCCGGTAGCTAGGAAGCTAACCATGTGGTTTAACCAAAGCCAAGGTGGTTTCTATACTGTCTCTGGTTTATCTAAGAGCATTGTACCGAAGTCGAGGAGGGGTTTGGTAGAGGAGGACTTGGAAGACCAGCATGACTGCGTGGCAGAAGGGAGAGGCAGGGTGAGAACAGACAGGGAAGACCCTCACTGAGGAGGGGGAGCCAAGAGGTCAGACTCTGAACCAAACCACATACTTTGTGATACAATCTGATTGAAATAAAGATTTGATCACTTTTAAATAATTGAGAATGACCTCAAACCATTTCTCTCTCTCCATCCCTCTTGCCATGCAAGTTCATTGTCACTAATATGTGGTGGTGAAGTTGTTATCTGCTCAGCTGTCAGAGACAGGAGATACAGGAGTCCATTCTGTTCCAAGCAGGTTCCCTTGGCTCTCCACTAGGCACAGCACTCTGGGGACTTCCTGCAGGTAACCATGACATCCACCAATCATCCCTGTAATGTAATCATTAGTGGTACTGAGAATTCCATTTTTGAAGGCATTGTGGATAGGACATTTGTCACGTTGATGGCCAGCTGCTGTCTATTGGTTAGAAAGATGTTTCTTTAATGAATGTATGTGATAGTCCTTGCTAAACAATAAATGAGTGTAGGTAAAGGATGAAGTGAACATCTACAGGAGGATAGCTCTCCACAAAGGTGGGTTTTTAAAAGTTAAGAAACTGAGCGTCAGCATGACTGGTACCGTGGAATTGCCCAACAGCTGTGCTCAGTCCAGTATCACATTGTGTGTTCTCTCTTATTTGGCTAAATTATTATCCAGAGTTATAATGGACTTTTATTTGAATGCAACATTAAGATGTTAAAACATTTAAAAACTCTAATTGAACCGTTTGACATTTCCTGACATCTTATTTTCCGCTCGGTCACTCCAGTTGTTCTCAGGATAGAGGCCAGTGTGTGTAGAGAGAACACATTTGACCAGGTGGAGTCAGGCTTCTACTTCATCGCCTTGGACCACTACACCAATGAGGCAGAGGACGCCAAGTTTGGACCAGTGAGTCACCAACTCATCTTATGCCTTACACAACTCAGCACATATGTATCGCTCCACCTTCCTCAAACTGCCCTACTTTTGCTTACCTTTGTACAATCCATAGACATTGGTGAAATGATTTTAAGTTGGGACTTCGACTCCATAATAAATCTAATTCCATCTCCTGTATTGTTCTGTCCTCTCTATAGATTATGCTGATGCCCCTCTGTAAGAACCTGGAGATCTTCACTGGTACTGAGGGAGGTGATGTGTCCACAAACAGTGCCTGAGACACCTTCCAGTGCTACATCTTTCTGGAGAACAGCCAGAGGGTGGTCAAGACATCTGACTGGAGAACAGCCAGAGGGTGGTCAAGACATCTGACTGGAGAACAGCCAGAGGGTGGTCAAGACATCTGACTGGAGAACAGCCAGAGGGTGGTCAAGACATCTGACTGGAGAACAGCCAGAGAGAGGGTGGTCAAGAAATTTGCTGAAAATTCATCTATAGTTTGTCAGCTCTGATGCACCTGGGAGATAAAGGTATGGCACCGCACTCCCAACAGTCATGTTTAAACATACTTGTATGCTCATTTATGTGTTTCTTAAAGTGGAAATCAGCAGTTGAAACAATCTATAGTCTATTTCAATAAAAAGCTGAGGGATGGACTGGAGAAATGTAACCACTCAAATTCAAAGACATAGCTAAGGATGCAAGGTCTGACCATTGTGCCTCCTAAAACCCCATTGGAGGAGACAACCCAAGGTTCCACGCCTCAGAACTCCTCCAATGGGGTTTGAGAAGGATGTGAGTAGAGAGGAAGTGAGGAGTTGGGCAGAGATGAATTGGGACCAAGCTCATATCATTGTTTTAGGTGGAAACTTATGTTGAATGATACATTTATTATGTTTGCACTCATATGTTTGTTCTACTTGTGCTCTTTCCAGTGATGGCTCTGGCTTGCTGGAAACATCTGATCTGATGAGACTCCATATGCGATTTGACTCCTGTATTACTGACTGTTTTCAATAAAACTTTCAATGCCAAATTGAAATAATTTAAGATTCTGTAATTGATAGACAATGGTAGTTCCCAATCAGACAATTACTATAAAACATCTGTTTTCCACAGTGAAATGTTTGGTGAATGCATGATGTTGTTTTGTCCTTAGTCCTCCTTTGACTGCTGTGTGTACTGATTCAGTTCTAAATGAACATCATTGAGTCCATCCTCACCTCCATCACTGAAATGTCTGGTCTGCTGAGACGGTCTTCGGCTGCCACCTGCCCTCCATTGAGGACATACACGACTTCATCCTCTTCCAAAGGTTCAGGTCAATGACGACCAAAACCTCCCGTCATCTGAACAGTTTCTTCTGTTGCCCTCACCAACCGGCCACCTGGTCCATGATGATACTGTCATCCACTCTGCTCTATCATCACAGAACTGCACATTGCTCTTTGCACTCTCTTACATGCATCATTTATAAAGTAGTGTTAGTGGACATACTGTATGTGGATTTGTGGAAATTCTGCATCTACAGTGTATTCAGAAAGTATTCAGACCCCTTGACCTTTTCCACATTTTGTTACGTTACAGCTTTATTGTAAAATTGATTAAATTGTTTTTTTCCTTAATCTACACACAACAGCCCATAATGACAGAAATATTACATTTACATAACAATTCAGATCGTTTAGTCAGTACTTTGAAGAACCTTTGCCAGCGATAACAGCCTTGAGGCTTCTTGGGTATGACGCTACAAGCTTGGCACACCTGTATTCGGGGAGTTTCTCCCATTCCTTTCTGCAGATCCTCTTAAGCGCGGTCAGGTTGGATGCGGAGCGTTGCTGCACAGCTATTTTCATGTTTCTCCAGAGATGATCGATCGGATTCAAGTCCGGGCTCTGGCTGGACATTCAGAGATTTGTCCTGAAGCCACTCCTGCATTGTCTTGGTGAACCTTTGCCCCAGTCGGAGGTCCTGAGCGCTCTGGAGCAGGTTTTCAATCAAGGATCTCTCTGTACTTTGCTTCGTTCACCTTTCCCTCGATCCTGACTGATGTCACAGTCCCTGCCGCTGAAAAACATATCCCCAGCATGATGCTGCCACCACCATGCTTCACCATAGTGGTGCCAGGTTTCCTCCAGGCGTGACGCTTGGCATTCAGGCCAAGGAGTTCAATCTTGGTTTCATCAGACCAGAGAATCTTGTTTCTCATAGTCTGAGAGTCCTTTAGGTGCCTTTTGGGAAACTCCAAGCGGGCTGTCATGTGCCTTTTACTGAGGAATGGCTTCCACCTGGCCACTCTACCATAAAGGCCTGATTGGTGGAGTGCTGCAGAGATGGTTGTCCTTCTGAAAGGTTCTCCCATCTCCACAGTGGAACTCTAGAGCTCTGTCAGAGTGACCATCGGGTTCTTGGTCACCTCCCTGACCAAGGCCCTTCTCCCCCGATTGCTCTGTTTGGCCGGGCGGCCACTCTAGGAAGAGTCTTGGTGGTTCCAAACTTCTTCCATTTAAGAATGATGGAGGCCACTGAGTTCTTCAGCTGCCACTGGAGGCCAGGTCATCTGATGCAGCCCTCCATCACTCTCCTGGAGGTGTGTTTTGGGTCACTGTCCTGTTGATAAACAAATGATAGTCCGACTAAGCTCAAACCAGTTGGGATGGCGTATCGCTGCAGAATGCTGTGGTAGTGTAACGCAAACGCTGGGAGTCGAGAAGCAAGTACGGTGGGAATTTAATAATATAAAAAAACATGGAACAATACAAAACAAGAGTTGCGTCTGGACATGAGACACATAACTAATACTGCCTGGGGAATGAACCAAAGGGAGTGACAAATATAGGGGAGGTAATCATAGAAGTGATGGAGTCCAGATGAGTCTCATGAGGTGCAGGTGCGCGTAACGATGGTGGCAGGTGTGCGTAATGATAAGTCAACTGGCAACATCGAGCACTGGAGAGGGATTAGACGTGACAGTACCCCTCGCCGAAGCATGGCTCCAGTCGAAGGACGCCACCGACCAGAAGGACGGTCCCGAGGACCAGGAGTGGGTCGGTCGCTTCTGTTGAGGCGAGGGAACCGGTCGAGACAGCTGAGGCCTGTTGAGCCAGTTGAAAATCCCTGTTGCTTCCATTTGTTGAGGCAGTATTCTGTCACGCAGACGCTTGGGGTCGAGAAGCAAGTACAGCGGGTGAATTTAATAATACAATAATCATGGAACAATACAAAACAAGAGTAGCATCTAGACATGAAAAACATAACTAATACTGCCTGGGGAATGAACTAAAGGGAGTGACAGATATAGGGGAGGTAATCATAGAAGTGATGGCGTCCAGGTGAGTCTGATGAGGCGCAGGTGGGTGTAATGATGGTGGCAGGTGTGCGTAATGATGAGTAAACTGGCAACGTCGAGCGCCGGAGAGGGAATAGACGTGAAAGGTATCCATGCTGGTTAAAATGTGCCTTGAATTCTAAATAAATCATAGACAGTCAAAGCACCTCCACACAATCACACCTCCTGCTCCATGGTGGGAACCACACATGCGGAGATAATCCGTTCACCTACTCTGCGTCTCACAAAGAGACACGCGGTTGGAAACAAAAACCTCAAATTTGGACTCATCAGACCAAAGGACAGATTTCCATCGGTCGAATGTCCTTTGTTTGTGTACTTGGCCCAAGTAAGTCTCTGCTTCTTATTGGTGTCCTTTAGTAGTGGTTTCTTTGCAGCAATTTGACCATGAAGGCCTTATTCACACAGTCTCCTCTGAACAGTTGATGTTGAGATGTGTCTGTTACTGGAACTCTGAAGCATTTGGATTGAAATGTCTGAGGCTGGTAACTCTAATGAACGTATCCTCTGCAGCAGAGGTAACTCTGGGTCTTCCATTCCTGTGGTGGTCCTCATAAGAGCCAGTTTCATCATATCGCTTGATGGTTTTTGTGACTGCAATTGAAGAAACTTTCAAAGTTCTTGACATTTTCCAGATTGACTGACCTTCATGTCTTAAAGTAATGATGGACTGTTGTTTCTCTTTGCTTATTTGAGCTGTTCTTGCAATAATATGGACTTGGTCTTTTTCCAAATAGGGCTATCTTTGGTATACCACCCTTACCTTGTCACTGATTGGCTCAAACGCATTAACTTCTTCGGGATAGGTGTCCCGTTAAGAAGGAACAAAATTCCACAAATTAACTTTTAACAAGGCACACCTATTAATTGAAATGCATTCCAGGTGACAACCTCCTGAAGGTTGAGAGAATGTCAAAAGTGTGCAAAGCTGTCAAGGCAAAGTGTGGGTACTTTTAAGCATCTCAAATATAAAACATATTTAGATTTGTTTAAAACTTTTTTGGTTACTACATGATTCCATATGAGTTATTTTATAGTTTTGATGTCTTCACTATTATTCTACAATGTAAAAATAAAGAAAAACCCTGAAATGAGTAGGTGTGGCCAAACTTTTGACTGGTACTGTACATTAAAAAATATATATAAAAATGTCTCAAACAAACTTTGTTACACATGTGTCCTTCACTAAAAAAGGTGCAAAAATACAAATAAGCTGAACTATTGACAAAGGGCATTTGTGTTCGTTTTACATTCCAGGTGTAGATGATTCGATTTCACTTTCACCATAGCTTGTGCATGTCATGATAGTCTTTGAAGCAGGTCCTCTCTGCCAGGAAACAAAAAGCGAACTGTCATTTCAGACAGAAGATCTGTAATTTCCCCCCTTTTCCCCCCCGTGTTTGTGCAATGCTTACAGTTCTTCCTTTTGTCTTTTGGCATGTGTGTTGGATAGTGGCGCTCACCTTGAGTGGGGGGGGGGGGGGGGGGGGGGTATTGTGATGGTTGTGAGGTTGCTTTGGGCCCCCAATTCAGCCATTTCCAACACCAGCTGCCCTCGTAAGGTCAAATTGGAGAGAGGGGTTTGACCTTTTGCTTTGGCCATCTGCTTGTGGAGAACGAAAGCATTTACTATAGCAATGTCCACAAAGTGGTAAAAAAGTGGTAAAAAAAAGTCTTACCACTTCCTGGTCTTGTGGAGGACCTGGTAATAGCCTATCAGAGCATCAGATAGGTTGACACCCCCCATGCTGGCATTGTAGTCCTTCACAGAATCGGGGACATTCTTCACCCGTGCCCTATTGGAATTTCACCCTCCTTGAGACATGGTTGTTATTGAATGCCTTATGCTGTGTGGTGAGCTTCCCTAGTGTCCTTCCATTACACAAAAAGCAGCTTGTTAGTCTTGATCCAACGTATGGTCCTCCTCTCTGCTGTCTTTGGCATGTCGTTCACGTTGGTCTTGGGGAAACCAATTCTGTTAGGACGAATGGTGCCACAAGACCCTATTTTCTTTTTCATGATGTCTATGAAAATCATGGGACTAGTTTAAAAATTGTCCACAAAGAGCTTGCACCCACTGCCAAGTAAGGGGAAGTACATCAGCTGCATGACAGAGTCATAACTAAGGCCTTTCCCAGTCGGTGTGATCGCCTTGCCTTCATAGATGTAATGATGGTGAGTTGGAAGCAGGTGCAGGTGAAATGTTTTAATAATACAACAAAACCAAGAACACGACACTAACATAAGGTAGTTCGCCGATACACAATAACAATACCAACTGGTGAGTGAACATGGGAGAGTGACAAAGGGGAGGAAATTATGAAGGTAATGGAGTCCAGGTGTGAATCAATGATTCCCAGGACCGGTGGTCAGTATTCTGGTGACGTTGTACGCCGGAGGGGAGGAGCAGATGTGGCAATAGATGAAAAAGTTCCACGTGTAGGCAGAATCGGCATTTGGTTGGCTTATTTTTCATATATTGGTTCAAGCCAATTGGAGCCTTTGAGGCAACCATGTACTCATCTATAAATCGATTTTGAGCAGGCTGGAAGTACGTTTTGCATGCCTCCACCATGTCATGATAAAGGGGCTTGACTCTTGCAAGATGATCATACCCTGCAGTCCCCTTCTTCTGGTCATTCTCCTGATCCTTTTGTGTGTTACTCATGTGAAGAGTACGGTTGATGGCCAAGAATCAGTTCACTCATGATGGAGGTGGGGAACTCGAACCGATAGAGTGGGGACTTGCTCCAGTTGTCAACTAGTCTTGATACCTTTACCAGTCCCATGTAAATCACCAAGGAAATGTAGTTGAGCATGTCACCCATGGTGACAGGTTTCCAGGACATCTTCCTTCCCCCTGTTGGCTCCCAAACGTCATCATCCAAATCCTCCACTCTGTGGTGAATACAATAAAGGGATGTATTGTTGTAAGACACAGAATTACAGTTGAAAAAATTTACAAAAACCCATTACTGTAAAGTAAAAACACCAAGCTTAAACTTTACCTGTACAGTGACTCACATAGGTGTTTAGCACGCACGCACACACACACACACACACACACACAGGTGAGAACCACAAATTTAATGTCCCTTTGACACACTCCTACACACTCACACACACACACACACACACACACACACACACACACACACACACACACACACACACACACACACACACACACACACACACACACACACACACACACACACACACACACACACACACACACACACACACACACACACACACACACACACACACACACACACACACACAGGTGAGAACCACAAATAAACAATGGACTTGAGAGTTTAGTGGCCTCTAAGTTTCAAGGATGAAACTTAGAACATCAAACAGTGAACTAATATGAAGAAACAGACAATAACTACTTTGGAATTATATAACACTGAAATTACTTGTTACATGGGCCTATGTAAACTAAATTCAAAGCACAAAAAGCAGACAACTTATAAAAATAAAAAAATACATAGAGTAAATTAGCTATATAAAGTCATGAAAATAATTTACTTACAGATCTAAAAGTGGATCCAATCCTTCTAGAAAACAATCTTTGTCAGCCGAGAATAAAAGTTTGAGCCAGGTAACAATAGTTTGCATTACGCATGTGCAAAGATAGTCACTTGTTGAACATTCGATGTTGACATTAAGTCATACATCATCAGATAACATTCGCAATAACCTAGATTTGTTCCTACCAACCTAAGGATTCATTTGATAACCCAATGTAGCTATAACTCAAACAGACCAAATCGAAGCTTACCTTGTAAGATGGTTGCTGTTTGGTGAAAACGTTTTGTAAAATAAACATTTTGACTCTTTTGGCTGGTGATCAATAACGGTAGGTCACAGGCAAACAATAAGATATCCTCGTGATCTGTGGAGTTCCGGCTTTCGGTGTGTATCAACATATTCCGTGTTTATTTTGTTTATGCTTCACAACACTAACCGGAATGTAGGTAGCAGCCATCTTGAAAGAGGTCATCGGCCTGGCCTTACAAATTCGTATTCCCATATATGGTAGTAAGTCACAAAGATTTGAAGGCACCGATCAATAGCGATCAAGATACTCAGCTTTCCGCAGACACCCTGCTTTTGCAGATATTGTAGGGGCTACAATTCTCATCCCAAACTGAATAGAATAAACGAAAACAAATAGGGTCCCCAAATATGGGGATTTTACATTTAAGAGGGGATTGAGGCCACTGTGTTCTTGGACCTTCAATGCTGCAGAAATGTTTTGGTACCCTTCCCAGATCTGTGCCTCAACACAATCCTGTCTCAGCGCTCTCCATACAATGCCTTCGACCTCATGCCTTGGTTTTTTTCTCTGACATGTGTTGTCAACTGTGGGACCTTATATAGGCAGGTGTGTGCCTTTCCAAATCATGTCCAATCAATTTAATTTACCACAGGTGCACTCCTATCAAGTTGTAGAAACATCTCAAGGATGATCAATGGAAACAGAATGCACATGAGCTCAATTTTGAGTCTCATAGCGAAGGGTCTGAATATTTATGTAAATAAGGTATTTCTGTTTTCTATTTTTTTATAAATTTGCAAACATTTCTAAAAACCTGTTTTTTCTTTGCCATTATGGGGTGTTGTGTGTAGATTGATGAGAAAAAAATATGTTTAATACTTTTTAGAATGTAACAAAATGTGGAAAAGAAGAAGGAGTCTGAATACTTTCCGAATGCACTGTATATATTTATTGTATGTATATTCTGTCTATCATTTGTATATTATATTGAAACTGCAGTTATACTTATACTGTTATACTTATTTTTTAAAGGGACATACTGACAAACACAATTTACCAACATTGTCTTTTCTGACTGGTGAATGAATGAACCCCTGTTGTTATTATTTGATAGCCTGTGATCAGTCACATCTGGTCAACATTCCTTCATCCTTTAACCCACGTGCCGCCTACACCTAACTGCTCACTACCTGGCTGCACTGATAGAAGGTGCTGTCAAAACTGTAGCGTCCGACACTGGAGGACAGTACACGCCCACTGTACTGGTAGGCTACTGAAGATAATTCCCGCCGATATGGTCCAGATACGCTGTGGAGAAGGCTGTCCGGTATCATCATCCGAATGTTGATCCGGTATCATCATCCGGTTGAATGTTGAGAGATGATCGAACTCGTCTCGCTTGCGCATTCACACACCTATTATCGGGAAACATTTTCAGTTTGCAACGGAGTGCACACTCGCTCAAACGCATTCCTCAAAGTTTTATGCTCTGTGTTGTTTACATTTTATTAACTTTTTCTGAGTTATGGATGTCTTGAGTCAAAAGATACGCATGTGCTTTATTGTGTTGGTGTTACTGAACGCGGTGGGGATATCTTTTGCTGTTAAAAGGACGTACGTCAGAGGATCAGGCAAGTTAATGTCCTCACCTGCATTAAGTTGAAGTTCTGACAATTTATTGTGGACATTTTATTCAAGTACTTGTTGTGTAGCTTAGTATTTGTTTTATTATGATGTAGCCAAATTCACCCAATAAAATCCTTGCAGCATTGTTATGTTTAGGCGACACATGGACTTTGGTGACTTTTGGAATGCGTTACAGTTTATCGGGGGTTATTCGTACCTGTAGCCCATATATGTTAATGAATGAACTTCTTTTGCCAGTATATAGCTAAAATATAGCTGCCACGGAAGATAGCTAGGTAATATAGGGATGTGAGCTATGCTGTCAACTCAGCAGCTCTATGGGTTTGAAAGCATCCTATAGTACAATTTCCAGTGGACAAAATTGTTCAATACAATTATAAATGTCACTGTCGTTGTTCACTTGGTACTACTGTGTTAAAAATAGTCATGTTTTTCTTGGTTGTGCAGAGCGTCTCCATCCACCTCTGGACATTGAGCTGGAGACGATCAACTGCACTGCAGTCCGGGTCAAGTGGTGGATACCCTGGAGACACATCAGTACTGTTACGGGTTACAAGGTAAGATCTACTGTGTGTCTCACCTGTACACCTCTGGAATTATGATGTTTGAGTGTTGTAAGGAAAACCAGCTCTGATCTTAGTCAAGTTCTCATGAAGAGAGAGCGACTGACCCCTGCATACCCTTCTCCCAACAGAAGAAAATAGTTTGTTTTCAATTTATTCCAAATCAAATTTCCTCCCTTGGTATATCTCTAGTAGACAGAAACCCCATTGTCGTGTGAAACTGTGCAAAGTTTGCTTCCCACACACATCATTAGCTGCTGCAGGTTTTAAATGTACTCTCCCAAGGGAAAATCAGAAAGGGGTTGTTTGCTTTTAGTCACTGTTTATATTCAGACTCCTAGTTGTAATACAGAATTGTGACAAGGCCCTGAGCCTGGGAGGAGATGATTAAATGGATAATCCATGCTTAGAGATCCACATGACAGCTTGTAAAATCCTCTAGTCATTTTGTCATCTAGTCAAAGTCATTTTACCCCCAGTCACTTTCCCCCAGGGAAAGTTTCCCCCACAAAGTAACTGTGTCTTTATGAGAGTGTTCAATTCTGTCAGATTTCTGGTCACTGCTACCTTTGAGATCCAAAACAAGCCTGTCTTCACTGTATTTTTGCAGATTGTTTGTTAACCGTTTACACTCGTGGGATAGTACCAAATTGAATGGTTTCAAACAGAAGAAAATATGAGAAACCTATGCATAACCACGGTAGCAATTGAAAGGGAACACTTTGGAGATTATGGGGAAATTATCAGACTAAAGGTGAGGACACATCACTTCACCTGACACAAGACTGAATACGAATATTACACTTGCTTTTATGTAAATTTTGGATTTTCTGTACTTTTCGCAGGATTTGTCGATAATGAAATCTGAAAATACTGTGGATACATTCAGTAATATAATAACGATATTCATGGTTAATGAGGGGTAGGTGCCACACAAGACAAAACAATGACAAGTATTTGCATAAGAGGCCACACCTCTCCAAAGTGTGCACAGTTACTAAATAATTTCAATGCACTTTTAAGACTCAAGGAAAGAGCCTTCAACTATGAGGTGCTTTTTTGAGCTCTCCTAGCCAAGCACACTTGTATTTTTTTGTTTGGAACATAGCCCTGCATCGAGATCCGTTATGCCCAAGACAAAAGGGCACGTGCCCCCTCAGATTTGCCCTGTTTAAAAAAAAATCTGATGTAAAGTGATTTACTAACTTAATTTTTAAGCCCACTTTTTATCATAATTATCGATAAAAATATCTGTAAGCAGTATTTGCGTGTTGGGGGCACACACACTGACTGGACCTGCATCCCCACCATCACACAATACTGGTGTTTACGCAATCCAAAAACGGTCCATTATAAATCGCAACCTGGGTCAGGTGGGCATCATTAGAAAGCCTGTTCTATTGCCAACATGACTAGCTAAGTTATACAATACAATCTTATAGTGTTAAGTTTTCACAAGGCACTTTGGTGCATATAGAATGGATTCATGAGTGCATTCAGGTGAGTGTTCCGCAGCCAATTTTCTTCTAAATACAACAAACATAGGCTCATTCTGTTCAGAACAACCCAGGGTATGATGCCATGTTATCCTTATAACTGTACATTGAACATATGCGATTATAAACATTAATGCTGTAATTTACATTCGTTTTATAATATGGAAATGTGAAGTGCACATTTGGACTCAGGGCTGTGTGGATTGCTTGTATGACATCAGAGCAGTATTTATTATAATCCTCAACAGCTTCGTTCGAGTTCTCCTGATTTACTTCATTCCCCTCTCTCAAGCAACAAAAAATATGCAAAAGTAGCCCAATTGGCAGGAGGGATGGGGGCATCTACTTGTTGTGCTTGGTGCTGCCATTTAGAATGCCTGTCAGCTGAATCCCATACAGCGCTGTAAAGCAGAGAGTCGAAGACTCTTAGCTCTGACATGTATAGCATGTTAGCCACTGCGGTCCAATTTAGGTGCTTATCAGTGACCAAATCTGCCATTTTCAAACCGCATTTGTGTTATGAGTGTAAAGAACTACCAAGGTGACTTTTGTTGTGTACATGATATGATTTAGCAAGGAAAGCCTGTCATGAAGTGTCTTTATGCACTTAAAGATGCAGTCCAGTATCTTAAACACAACAAATTTGTAACATATTGTATGAATTGGATTCATACATTTTTTATTATATTTTTTTGCAGGACGTAACGTACAGTATCATACGAAATGGATGACGTAGTACACGATTGGATGACATAGTACACAAAAAACTGTGAGCCGTTTTGGCTCGTGAGCACCACTTTTAAAATTACTGGCTGAAATTATGCAAACGTTTGGGAGCGTCACTTTAATGAGGAGAAAGATGCAAACAATTAATACTGAGAAAGATATTTTATTGAATTAAATATACACTCCCCTAATTATGATTTTTTTTCTTTAATTTGTTTGTGCTCTATACTCCATAATTTTGGATTTGAGATCAAATGTTTCATGAGGCGACTGTACATAATGTCACCTTTTTATTTGAGGGTATTTTCATACATATCTGATTTACTGTTTAGAAATGAAAGCACTTTATACATATGCATTCAGAAAGTACTCAGACCCCTCGACTTTTTCCAAGTTTTGTAACATTACAGCCTTATCCTAAAATTGATTAAATAAAAATTTCCCCTCAATCTACACACAATACCCCATAATGACAAAGCAAAAACAGGTTTTTAGAGCATATTGCAAATGTATAAAACATTTAAAAAACTATTACATTTACATAAGTATTCAGACCTTTTAATCAGTACTTTGTTGAAGTACCTTTAGCAGCGATAACAGCCTCGAGTGTTCTTGGGTATGACGCTACAAGCTTGGCACACCTGTATTTGGGGAGTTTTTCCCGTTGTTCTCTGCAGATCCTCTCAAGCTCTGTCAGGTTGGATGGGGAGCATCACTGCTCAGCTATTTTCAGGTCTCTCCAGAGATGTTCGATCGGGTTCAAGTCCGGGCTCTGGCTGGACTTATCTTGGCTGTGTGCTTAGGGTCGTTGGCCTGTTGGAAGGTGAACCTTCGCCCCTGTCTGAGGTCCTGAGCACTCTGGAGCAGGTTTTCATCAAGGATCTCGCTGTACTTTGCTCTGTACATCTTTCCCTCGATCCTGACTAGAGTTCAATGTTGGTTTCATCAGATCAGAGAATCTTGTTTTTCATGGTCTGAGAGTCCGTTATGTGCCTTTTGGCAAACTCCAAGTGGGCTGTCATGTGCCTTTTACTGAGGAGTGGCTTCCGTCTGGCCACTCTATCATAAATGTCTGATTGGTGGAATGCTGCAGAGATGGTTGTCCTTCTGGAAGGTTCTCCCATCTCCACAGAGGAACTCTGGAGCTCTGTCACTGACCATCGGGTTCTTGGTCACCTCCATGACCATGGCCCTTCTCCCCCGATTGCTCAGTTTGGCCGGAAGGCCAGCTCTAGGAAGAGTCATGGAGTTTCCAAACTTCTTCCATTTAAGAATGATCGAGGCCACTGTGTTCTTGGGGATCTTCAATGCTGTAGAACTTTTTTGGTACTGTTCCCCAGATCTTTGCCTCGACACAATCTGGTCTCGGAGCTCTACAGACACGAGACGTGTGTGGCAGAGTCTACAGACAATCATGGATTACAAAGGGAAAACCAGCCACGTTGCGGACACCGACGTCTTGCTTCCAGACAAGCTAAACACCTTCTCTGCCTGCTTTGAGGATAACACAGTGCCACCGATGCGGCCCGCTCCCAAGGACTGTGGGCTCTCATTCTCCATGGCTTACCGCCCCAATAGATCCACAGACAATGCAATCGCCATCGCACTGCACATTGCCCGATCCCATCTGGACAAGAGGAATACCTACGTCAGAATGCTGTTCATTGACTATAGCTCAGCCTTCAACACCACAGTACCCTTCAACACCACAGTACCCTCCAAGCCCATCATTAAGCTCGGGGCCCTGGGTCTGACTCTGAACTCCACCCTGTGTTACTGGGTCTTGGACTTCTTGACGGGCCACCCCCCTCAGGTGGTGAAGGTAGGAAACAACACCTCCACTTCGCTGATCCTTAACACAGGGGCCCCACAAGGGTGCGTGCTCAGCCCCCTCCTGTACTCCCTGTTCACCCATGACTGAGTAGTCACGCACGCCTCCAACACAATCATCAAGTTTGCTGACAACACAACAGCAGTAGGCCTGATTACCAACAATGACGAGACAGCCTACAGGGATGAGGTGAGGGCCCTAGCGGAGTGGAGCCAGGAAAATAACCTCTCCATCAATGTCAACAAAATGAATAGTGGACTTCAGGAAACAGCAGGACGGAGCACACCTTTATCCACATCGACGGGACCACAGTGGAAAAGGTGGAAAGCTTCAAGTTCCTCGGCGTACACATCACTGACAATCTGAAATGGTTCTTCCACACAGACAGTGTGGTGAAGAGCAACAGCGCCTCTTCAACCTCAGGTGGCTGAAGAAATTTGGCTTGGCCCCTAAGACCTTCAGAAACTTTTTCAGATGCACAATTGAGAGCATTCTGTTGGGCTGTATCAACGCCTGGTATGGCAACTGCACCGCCTGTAACTGCAGGGCTCTCCAGAGAGTGGCGCGGTCTGCCCTCCATGACACCTATAGCACCCGATGTCACAGGAAGGCCAAAAAGATCATCAAGCACATCAACAACCTGAGCCTCCACCTGTTCACTCCACTATCATCCAGAAGGCGAGGTCAGTACAGGTACATCAAAGCTGGGACCGAGAGACTGAAAAACAGCTTCTACCTCAAGGCCATCAGACTGTTAAACAGCCATCGCTAGCCGGCTATCACCCGGTTACTCAACCCTGCACCTTAGAGGCTGCTGCCCTCTATACATAGACAGGGAATCACTGGCCACTATAATAATGTTTACATACTGCTTTACTCATGTATATACTGTATTCTATTCAACTGTATTTTAGTAAATGTCACTCCGACATTGCTCAACCTAATATTTATATATTTCTTAATTCCACTCTTTTACTTTTAGATTTGTGTATTGCTTGACACTACTGCACTGTTGGAACACAAGCATTTCGCTACACCCATAATAACAACTGCTAAATATGTGTATGTGACCAATAAAATTTGATTTGATTTACAGACAATTCCTTCGACCTCATGGCTTGGTTTTTGCTCTGACATGCACCGTCAACTGTGGGACCTTATATAGACAGGTGTGTGCCTTTCCAAATCATGTCCAATAAATAGATTTTACCACAGGTGGACTCCAGGTTGTAGAAACATCTCAAGGATGATCAATGGAAACAGGATGCACCTGAGCTCAATTTTGAGTCTCATAGCAAAGGGTCTGAATATTTATGTAAATAAGGAATGTCTGTTTTTTTATTTTTAATAAATTAGCAAAAATGTTTAAGAACCTGTTTTCACTTTGTCATTATGGGTTATTGTGTGTAGATTGCTGAGGCTGTAACATAACAAAATGTGAAAAAAGTCAAGGGGTCTGAATACTTTCCTGAAGGAACTGTACAGGACAGGAGTTTACCCTTAGAGAGTTAATGCCAACACTGTGCAGTACCAGCACAGGCTCAGGGAGGATATTTGGAAGTAAGAAGGACAAGGAACACTTCAATCCTATTAGACATGTGAGTGTACTGCTGGCGTCTTGAACAATCTGCTAATGTGCAGGGAAAGAGAGGTGCGCACATTGATATGGCATATTGTAGTCTGTGAGGTGCTGGTTGTGGCAAGATGCTAATTCAATTGAACAGACTGCAAGCCTTGAGATATTTTTGAGTTATTTCAGCTCTTTGTCTCATTTGGAGTTCCGTTGTCTGCTTTTAATAGTGTGACAGAGATATTGTTCAGCGTGGCAGTAATCTTGTCTTGTAGTGGTTGAGCAGGCAGCTGTACACTAATTGGTCTACCCTTAAACAACATGCAGTTAGTGTTTCAGCTTTGACTATGGCTTGTCATTGTAATGGGCCACATTGCTAAACGATGAGCTAGGTCAGCCCAGAAATCTGATACAGTTCAGTGGGCTACAGTAACTTAGACTTGGTTCTGTTTGTCTCGTATAGGTTATTTTTTTGTCCTCTGCTATCCTCAACTTCCCACAGTCCTTTAGACTCATTTGCCTTTTGTGTACAGACAACCACATGGTTTCCTTGATTGTTTTACAGTACAAATGATCCCAGAGGTGATTTTAATCTGAGATTGTATACAGATATGTATATTTATAATGTATAATACTACATGCAGTATTTGTGTGTTCTGCTGTAGGTGTTTTACACTGAGATGAGGAATGGCCGTCCAGCAAGTTCAGCTGTAGCAGTGAATGTTCGTCTCAGTCTGGACATGTTGGCTACAGTGAGCTATTTCTCCTTCTATATTGAATACGTTATATTTCCAAGTGATTCTTTCAACAATTTTTCTCTGAAAATGCTTTATTTTTACCCTCAGGTAAAGTTCAATGGGCACACAATTTTTGTAAGTGTATTTTGCATTGCATGTTCAACTAATATCATTCAACTGAGATTACTGATAGAATGAGCACAAAATGAGATTCAGTGTTTGTGTCTTCCTATATATATATATATTTTTTTTTTATCTTCCTGTGGCTGTAAGGATGTAGAAATTGGCAGTTTGAAGATGGCAGCTCAGTATGTGTTTAGTGTCGGTGCGTATGGATGGGCAGGAGAGGGACGACCCAGCGTGCCACGGAGAGTCAGCACCTTCCAACCAGGTCAGTGGATGGAGCAGAGGGACTCACCTTGGCCAGTCTAGTCATCCTGAATGAGGGAAAACCAGTGAGCTGACTGCATGTCGCAATGAATCTGGGGCTGAATTTACTGAATGTTTAGAAAAGAGTGGTATAGTTGGAGATGGCACTTTGACTACAAATGGCTCTTCTGGGATTGTTATTTTCAGTTCATTCACTCTACTGTACAACAACAATTTGATGCTGGGGGTTGAGGGGATGTTCATGTGTCATGGAACCTACTGAATGACCCTTTGCTCCACTGCCCCTGAATGCACCCACGCTTTGAGTTACTAACAAGGACGTGGAATTTCAGAGAAAAGATTTCACATCTTTGATTGTTTTTGTGTCTTTCCACACTCCACCTCTACCCTCAACAGAGATGTGCATGCCCCCCTCGGCCCCCTCGCAACCAGCCGTAGGGGCTGTTTCGGATACTGAAACCGAGTTGTCATGGAAACAGAGTGAAAGAAAGGGAAGCTCACCTGTCCTTCATTTCATTGTGTTTTATATCAGGTAAGAGTTGTTTTTCTTCTTCTATTATAGTGCTTATTAGAGTGTGTCCCAGGCAACCGCTTGTCTTTTTCTTTCCTTTACTGCTGTTATTTTTCCTGAAAGTGTGTAATGGTTAAATGTGTCCTTCAATTAACTTCGAAGACCATTTTGGCTGAAAATATTATGGTTGTGCATAATCTCGGTTAACCCAGAAGTAAAATCTTGCAAAATTTGGTCAGCTGTCTCGTTAACTTGTGGGTCTATATGTGTTTAGAAATGGACAGTTCCGGCGGTTTGTGAAGTTTCCACCCCCACAAAAGGAAACTCTCAGTCTTCACCTAATCCTGATACATCTGTATAACCAGCGGCGAAAACCCAAAGACCTGAACTACTCCAGCTCGTTATCTCACACCTCCCATTCAATCCCGGCTGATTCTTCGGTCTACACGCAGAATTTGTCCACGGGAGATTAGGTTGTACATAACATACGGTGGCTATTTTCAACAATCTCCTGGAACCACTGCTCTTACAGAATGGTTGCCAACAAGAAATAGTCAATTAGTCAAACATTTTGATAGATTTGAATGGACATTCCAAAAGGAGTCATTTGAACAGCAAACCGAGTAAATGTTTGCGTGCAGCCTGTTGTTTGCGTGTTGGGACCAAACATGGAATGTTAATGATGCTGTGAAGTACCGTAGGATTTTTATTGAGTAATTCATCTCTTGTCTAAAGAGCTGCCAGAATGGCCAGATAGCAGATATCCAGAGCCAGGGACAGACCACACACATACAGTATACACCAGAGAGAGATGATGTGTGTCTGTATCCAGATAGACACTGTTCTGTCCTTTTAACAAAATGACTAGAGGGCTAAAATGACTGGAGGTCATCTGAATGAATTTATATTCCTGGTAACTATTTGAGTCACAAATAGTCTTTCCTCGCTTGAATCTGTTGTGAATAGAGGATGGATACGGACTATCATTGAAACTACGTGACCGGAGTTGAAGGATGTTGACAAAGGCAGTATAATACTTATGAAGGCTGTAGTCAGCATGACTTTGTGGACAAGGGCAACGCGAACATACTTCACTTGTCTACATTTTGCTGAGCTCAGTTTCACTGACAGGCTGTTGTTCAGACCTTCACAATTCTATAATGTCTCAACCTGTCCCAGCAATGGCAATATGAGCACGCAATTACTGTAAGCAAGCAGGTGTTTGTGTTTTGGAAGTGCCTGTCTCACACGTGTACATGGACGCTGTCTAACGTGTGTAAGAGTTCCTAACCTATTCCTTACCCGCCTTTGACACACTACCCAGTCAGATTGTAATGGCTGGTTTAACAAGTTAAATGCATTCACAGTTACTTATACCGTTACCTCAGAGTCTGTCTCTACTGTGATACCATGCAGACCAGAGCTGGACTCTGAGTGGACGTCCCTAAAGGATCCAGTGAACAGCAGCTCGGTGGTTGTGAGAGGACTGGATCCTGACACTCAGTACCATTTTGCTGTCCAGGCAGTCAATGTCTACGGAGCCAGCCCACACAGTGCCATCACTGACCCAATATGGACCTTCAGTGAGTGTGGGGAGGCATCTCTTCATTAATGATTTGATAAACTGCTCGTCCATGTCCGTGATTGTCATTTATTCATGTCTCTGTGTTAGGTGTGCAGGAGGGGGGCAGCGGGAGCTTGGGTCAGGGTTCTCCTGGCAACGGCAACATTAATCAGGAGGATTTGACTGATGTTAAGAACTCTGATTATGGGGCCCTCATTCAGGAGGTAAAAGACAGTGTCATGCAGGCTTCACAATCACTATGTTTCTCGTTAGCTATTTCCCAAACGTCCAAGTATCTCTTCTTTATTGTGTCCTACTGTCTTTGCTCCAGCCACTTTTCTCTCCAGAAGAAGACAGAAGATCTCTGCCGAGGTCCCGAACATGGAGTCCCATCTCACACACAGGGGGAGGAGGAATGTCTCCTAGAGAGAACACTGCTGATTCTGGCACCATCATCACTGCTAACAAGGCAGCCACTATAATATCCACCTCTACCACACCCATTCCCGCCAACCACACCCTTACCACCAACCCAGTTGCCCTCACCTCGTCTCCAGGCCTGGATAGCATTCTTCCGACCCCTAGCTCAGCCCCAATCCCGGCCCACTCCACCCTGGCTGGCCCCCTCTCCCCTACCCCTCCCAGCCCTAGGTCCCAGTGGAATGGACAGGTGAGGGAGCTTTATGACCTGGCCTGTGAGGATGCTGTGTGTTCTCTCAACAGTGTGTGTATAGATGATTACCAAAGTGGGGGATCTCGCTGTTACTGTGCCCTGGGCCGAGGAGGGGACGCCTGCTCTCAGGGTGAGACGAGAACCTCTCTAATGGACCATTATTGCTTAGTTGATGGACACTAGTCTTTCTGTTTTGCTACTGAATTTGAGCTTATTTGTTTATTTTTGTTCTGGGTTTCTTTGTCCTCCAGTTGTAGTGGTGAAATATCCACAGTTTTACGGCTTCTCCCATGTTGCCTTTGAGCCTCTGAAGAATTCCTATCAATCCTTTCAGATCATGCTTGAGTTTAAGGTAAAATGTTGATGTCTGTTTCATTCTGAATGTGTTGCATTTCCTTCATAGAAATAAGCTGTAATAAGCTATTTTGTGCATCCCAAATAAAAGTCAATGGTATTCTAAAGAATGTAAAACAAATGGATGCTCACCCCTGTCTTGTTACTCCACAGACTGACTCCGAGAATGGCCTTCTGTTGTTCTGTGGGGAGAATGAACATGGCAGTGGAGACTTCACCTCACTGGCTCTCATACATGGGAAGCTCCACTTTAGGTGGGTGCATGTTGATACAAGTCAGTCAGTCACGCACTGACTGACTGACTCACCTCTATCTGTGTGTGCAGGTTTAACTGTGGCACAGGCACTGCCCAGATAGTGAGTGGGAGTCGGGTGGCACTGGACCAGTGGCACAGTGTCGTTGTCGGCAGGGAGGGTGCGATTGGCTGGCTAAGACTGGACAATGACACACCTGTGACAGGACACGCACAGGTGAGGACAATTCATTCTGTATATAGGACATGCATTACAAAAGAGCACACTCTGCTGCTACTGGTAAATACACATTATACAATGTAATAACCCTACGTGTGGCCCCTGTCCGGGTGTGTATCTCCTAATCTCTGATCCTACAGGGCGACTACAATAAGATCACATTCAGAACCCCTCTTTACGTGGGCGGCTCCCCTAATGCTTATTGGCTGGCCAGGACAGCAGGGACCAATCGGGGTTTCCAGGGGTGTATCCAGACGCTAAGTATCAACAGCAGGGTGACGGACATGAGGCCTTGGCCAATGGGATGGGCTCTTAGTGGGGCGGATGTGGGTGAGTCATTGACCTGAAGCCACTGGATTCTAATACATTAATGTTTCCATCATAATCTCTCACCTCATTTACTCTCTCCGTTTGGTGAGTTTATCCCTGCTTATTTATGTCATTGCGTGAAGGTCATAGCAAGTAACATGTCAATCAATGATTAACATACAAGTGTTTAATGACAGTAGGTTATAAACTTCTATTTGTTCTGAAGCCCCTTGTTATGTCTTATTTTCTGTTGGAACCAACAACTTCCTGGTCACTGGCCAATTTGCCTTCTTGTTGATGTCTGAATATCCTAAGAACATACTGTCATCTTGAGTCAGTTGTTCAGTAGATATTGTGACACACAGCAGTGCTTGTTGTGTACAACATGTGCACATTAAGACTGAGCAGACAAAGCTTTGATGTGTGGGTCTGCGTCTGGTTAGAATGGCCTAGGGTTGGGGAGATGCGTTTCTATGGCAGCCTCTGGAAGGCTTCCTCCTCATCACTCCTATTATTCAGAGAGACAGAAAGGAAGTCTGTGTTCTAGTTCAATAGGATTTGATGAATGCCAGCAGGGAGATGCCAAAGTGGTCAGACACAATAGTCCCTAATGAGCTGACTCAATAAATGAGATTATGTAAAAAGGGATTTTTGTTTTGGTCCATTTGTGGACTGACACAATTTCTGTCTTTTTTTCGGTCTTTCTTTTTTTCACTCTTTCTCCGTATCTGTCTTTCTTTCAATATATCTCTACCTCTTTTCTCTTTCTGTCTTTCTCTCCCTCGCTCTCTTGCTCACTTTCATAAACATCTATACATGTATGACAGAATGTATGTAGGACTGTTTAAATGACTGGTACACTATGGTGTATGTGGTTCACCCTGTAGGTGAATGCAGTGCCAGTGTCTGTGAAGGGGTCACCTGTGCCAATGAAGGAACTTGCTTTGCCAGCCATGCAGATGGGTACATATGTCTGTGTGCACTGGGTTATAGGGGTCCTCTATGCCAGGAGAGTGAGTAGCTACCACATCTCCACATTTTTTATTTTGAACCTACTGTAATTACACACACACCTTACACTGTAACCCCTTCCATGTATTCCCCCAGGCTTCCAGCTGGTGGTGCCGTACTTTAATGCGTCTGTGCTGTCATACGCTAGCGCCCTCTGGCCTCGGTCCTCCAGACACTACCTGTCCTGGATGGAGTTTGAGGTGACCTTCAGGCCGACGGCTCCTGATGGCATTCTGCTCTACAGCCAGGACTCAGCCAGCAGAGACTTCCTGTCAATCAGTCTGCTGGGAGGATACTTGGAGTTCAGCTTCGACTGTGGCTCTGGGACAGCCACCATCAGGTTAGGGATAACAGTAGGGTTGCTTAGTCGTGGGAGAGTCCCGTTTTTGAGAAGCATGCACATTTATTTATATTTCAACATGTTGACGTTGTCGAGCAATCACATTCTGAGGAAAGGCCCTCTATGTGCAGAACCAAGGCATTACATAAATGTAACCAAATAGGAGAAATGGTGTGTCTGGTCAGCACTGGTAAGGCTGATGTATCCGTTCATGTGCAGGAGTGAAGAGACGCTCACAATGAACGAGTGGCATGAGCTGCGTGTCTCCAGGACGGGCAGAGAGGGCATCCTGCAGGTGGATAACCAGATGCCCACACACAGCCTGGGTGAGGTACAGACCTTCATGGAGCCTGCTGAAAACATACACTGAACATTTCAGTAAAGACTGATCATGATGTATTCAAACTGTAAATTAGAAGAATAGTGAAATGTGAATTTGGTCGTCTTTGATTGTTGTTTTAAGTAAATATAGATTGAAGTAAATGTAGTTTGGCTTCCTCTCTCCTGTTGTTCAGGGAGCATTCACTCAGATCAGGTGCAGCGGTCCTCTGTACATCGGGGGCGTTCCAGAACACACCAATCCCAGGACTAAGATCAACGCTGGTGCTGCCCTGCTCCATCACTTCACTGGCAGTATCCAAAAGGTACCAAAGACCAATGAGCCCCCAGTGTTTGGTTGGTAGATATGACACCACCCAGTAAACGGGTGGACATTCGGCGACGTTCCCATTTTGTCCCTTAAGGGTTTCGGTACGGCGTCATCCCAGTGACGTTCTAAGAACACTACATGATGATCCCAAGGGAACGTTCCCTGGGGGACCTTTGTCTAGTTCCCTGTACGTTCCCAGGATGTCACTGAGGACCAAGTCAGGACCTTTTTAGGACGTTCTCAGGGCTTTCATTTTAATAGTCCTTATGAGGTGTGAGCATTCCCACTAAAGTGCTAGGGAAGGTTAATGCCAGGACTAAGTGTTTGGGTAGAAAGTCCAAGCTGCTTGATAAGGACTCCATGAAAGTGCTCGCCACTGCCCTCATTCAATGCCATTTTGACACGCTAGTACTTCCTGGTTTGGTGGCTTATCTAAGCTTATGAAGGGGAAGCTCCAGATAACCCAGAATAAGCTGATCAGGCTAGTATTGAAGGGGAGTCCACATACTCACATAGGCAGGAGCTGCTTTCAAGAACTCAATTGGCTGCCTGTTGAGGCTAGGGTGTCCCAGATTAGACTGGGTTCGGTTTACGGGAGTATTTATGGTTCTGCGCCCAGATATCTAACTGATTACAAAATAAGGTGTACGCCACTTTCTAAGTGAGAATGTGCGGTCCTCCACTGACACTTTGACCCATACGTACGCACATAAACTGCAGAAATTAGAAACTGTGACTCCGATGGCAAAAGGATGAAACTCAAGAAATGCTCTGTTTTTGCAAAAGAACCCCTCAAATATGCTGTACAGTTTAATCGGGAATCATATTTAATTGTATCTGTAATTTTTAAACAATACTTGCACGTTATTAAATGTATTATCATAAATAATAAGGTGAACATTAGGACAAATTACGTTTAAACGAATGCATTTTTCGATGCCTCAGTCGGGCAGATACGAGTGCACAGTTTCACATATTGTTATCACATGTTTGTTGTGCAGAACTGTCAATGTGATAATGGCCCTGTCATTGTCAGTTACAATCAGGGTAATTACCACACCTGAAGGTGTTACGCAATTGGGTAGCTTTGACAATCAAATGGGTGGGTATAAAAAGGCATCCAATTACAATGCGTAATGACCCACAATGGCTGCTTTGGCACTGTTGGAAGATTTGGCGAATGGAAGAATTCGGAGAGAGTGAATTTTCAGAGACCAGCAAGATTTACTGGCCAATGATGATGAGTGGCTTATGAGCCGGTTCCGATTACCAAGCGTTGTTCTCTTGGATCTCTGTGCTGTAGTGGACCCAGCTTTACAGAGAAGCACCCGCAGAAACCAAGCCGTGCCTGTCCCACTTCAACTCCTTGGCAACCTCGTTAATAGCGTCTATAGTCTCTTTGCGTTTGCAGGACTGCATATGTGAGGACATGGCCGCTGGAGGGTTGTGATGCACGAGGTGCAGTGGAGACACCGGGGCTGGGCACACTCAGCTTCCGCTCAGCTGCAGCACCACCGACCCGCGCTGGAACACGCAGCGACTAAAAACAATAGAAAATGTCACAATTGTTAGTGTAAATATATGTTTAAACACAACTTGAATGCATTTGGTTGACTCTTTTGAAGCGAGGGAATTCTCATTACATACCTGGATCATCCGGTGCGTCTTGCATGTCCGTGTCCCCCTCCACCTCCGTCACTACTCCACTCAGAAGGCTATGCGCCTTTTGGCCTCCACTTTTATGTCGGACCACTTCTTTTTTATTTCTGAGAGGGTCCGACCTTCTGAGCTAGCAGCATTCACAGCGTCCGCCACATGCTGCCACTCTTAACGCCTTTTTGGCATTTGTAATGCTCACACTGTGTCCACCAAACAATATATTTTTTCTTGCTTCAACCTCCCCTACAAGAACTTCCATTTCACACTGGGTGAAATTTCTTTTTTTAGCCTTTCTGTTGTGATTTGCCGTCATTGTCGTCATGCAGTCAGTAAGGATGAATATTAATTAGGGACGTTTCACTGACTATTTATAGGCAACTATGGGCGTTAAAAGGGTGGGACAAGACGCTCGCTCACATGCGCCAAATTTCAAGTTCATTGTGATTTATGAAGGTAAACCGGCGTTGGACGTGCGTGCACACTGTTATAAATCAGAATATTTTTCGTCCATACTCCACCTTTTGACGTGAATCCTCTGCACAGTTTTATATATGAGGCCCCAGATCAGGTGTCGCTAACGTGTGCTGATACAGGTTCAGGAGTAATGCTGGGAAGGGTACTGTCTTGTATACTGGAGTGGAATGAGTTGCCTCTGCACATAAAAATGACTTCCCCTCTGGGCAGCATTAAAAATAAAGTAAAAAACTGTTTGATGTCTTCTGTGCCCATGTGAATGACCTCTATGATGTGAACTGCAATGATGAAATAGATGTTCTTCTTTGTTTTTTGTTTCATTATCTCGCTGTCATACCGTGTTCGATCTTACCTAGCCATCTTGTCTCAAGAGGAACACAATGGAAATAAGTCCCAGACTTTATTGTGTGTTATCCTCCATGATTTAACTCATGTGCATGTATGGCTTTTTCAAGTTGTATGAGTGCTTGTTTTTTTAAATGGTCGAATTAATAAACTAAACTACAAATAAAACATCAGGTGACGGTCCCAAGTGAACGTTCTTTGGCGGACCTTTTTATAGTTCCCGGTTAGCCGCTTTTAAGACATTCTTGGGACGTTGTGTCATGGTCCCCTGAACGTTCTTTGGACATTGTGTCATGGTTAGAAGTTTTTGTCAGGTGAGTCCCAGATGTCTCAAACCCAGTGGTGGGCCGTCAGGGCCTGCAAGGCCTTCTCTGCTGGCCTAAACATCATCAGAATATAATTTTTTTTAAAATATATTTTCCCACAAATATGTATTAAATTATTCCCCAGAGTAAGAGTTATACTCTTCATTTCATAGCTTTCCTCTTGGTTGCACTGCTTCCAGACCCAGGTTGAGACTTGGAGGGCTGGTCTTTACGTTAGATCTTTTATCCAATCATATTCAGCCATCATGTGTTGCCAGGGGTCTAAAATCTGCCCTCAGGCCTTCAGAATCAACAGTGCGGGCGCTTGTAGCTTAAAGTGAATGGAAATTAAAATTTTGTGTCAACCAATCAGCTTTAGAGTTGGCTATTGTACGCCTGCTGGCTGGCTCCAGTGTTACACAGGAGCCAGCTAGCAGGCGTAGGGCGTCCACGTCTTTTGATTGGATTACCAATATTGAGAGGCAGGTCCTATGGGCAGGTCTATGCAGATCTAGGAAACTAAATTTGATAAACGAATTAATTCGCGTTCTACTGTTTTTTGAACCCACAATGGCGGAAGGAGGAGAAGATATCGATTTGGTCGAGGATATAATTATAACGCCATTCTCAAGACGAACTTTTCAAGAAAAGTTAGACATTGTAAGGAGAGGTCGCCCGACGCCACAAAGCCTGTCACAGGCGGGAAAGGGGTTCGTTCGTTCGCCACTTTCAAAGTTTCAACTATGAGCGCTGTCAATGGCTCACAGGCTCCGAGAAGCACTGCAAACTGTACTGCTGGGAATGCCTATTATTTGCAAGTGATCGATTTGGTGTTTGGAGCCACACTGGCTTTGCAAACTTGAGTTGTCTAACCAAGGCAGCAACGAGACACCAAAGTACGGCTGGGCACTTACAAGCAATGGTGCTTTTGAAAACGTTTGGGGACACCAGAGTGGAGCTACAGCTCTCACTCGTCCTGCGTTATGTGACGGACACGGGAGTCAAGGAGCGATTTATCCGGTTTGAAGATGTGACAAGCGGCAAGCGAGCTGATGACATTGCCGCTCTTATTTTCCGTTTCTTGGAGGAAAATGAATGTAGTCTGGATAAAGTTGTGGCACAGTGTTTTGATGGCGCAGCAGTCATGGCATCTGGACTCAATGGGGTGCAGGCTAAAGTTAAGGAGAGGGCACCGATGGCCTTATTCATTCACTGCTATGCACATCGACTAAATTTAGTACTGACTCAAGGAGCCTCAAAGCTTAAAGAATGCAAGGTCTTCTTTGCCAACCTCAATGGCCTTGCAGCATTTTTCTCACGATCCCCTAAGCGCACGCAACTGTCTAATAATCAGTCTTTGGTGAGTAGGCATACAATGCATGTTATTTTTTATTAAATGTGTATGTATGTTTCGCATTTTATTTAGTTAATATTAAATAGCCTATATATTAACAAAATAAAATGGCAAATAGCCTATGTTGCAAATTATTTGTTTTCTTTTATTTTCAGTGAATAGTTATGTGTCTTTATCATCACGGTGAAACTGCTTTGGGTGCGACAATGCGCTGTTTAGTGAACACACTGTATTTATTTTTTGGGGGACTTAAAGCTCAAAGTTTGTGGACCAGAAATGGATAGAAGAAGAATATTAATATAACTCTGTTGCACTCGACTATGTTCTTGCCTATTAGTTGAACTGTACTGTATTGTACTCTTCCCCTGCAATTCTCTGAAAAAAATGTCAATTTCAAGGTGACGCAACGCCTGGTTATACTGCGTTTCTGTCTAAATGTATAGTGTCTAGAGCCATGGCATCTAAATGATGGTAATAACAGGTGGATTAATTCGGGTGGGACTGTGTAGGACCTCACTGAAGGCCCAGGCGCCAGGCCCACGGCACGCTACTGCTCAAACCATTATAAGTAAAGCAATGAAATGGCATAGGGGTTTTACTTACCTCTTTACTTACCTATTGTTCACCTAATACCTTTTTTGCACTATTGGTTAGAGCCTGTAAGTAAGCATTTCACTGTAAGGTCTACACCTGTTGTATTCGGCGCACGTGACAAACTTTGATTTGATTTAAGGTAAATGGTACGCTGTTCAGCTAAAATAGTGTAAAAACCTGTAATCAATGACAATATGATTACATTTGACATGATCACTTAGTACTGACTTTCCAATTTGGGATTTGAACTCCCAACCTCTGGATTTGGGGTATGCTGACCTTTCTGCTGCACCACAAAGTCTGTATAATTTCAGAAGTCCCCTCCCTACACATTCATTACCTATAATACATTTCTGCACTTAGAAAAAGAGTGCCATCTGCACTACATCCCCGGGACAAACCAGGAACTACACAAATCCTCCAGTGGACCATGACACAACGTCTTGACGTCTTTAGGCAACCATTTCATGACGTCACGGGGACGTCCCAACGGCTCATTATTGTTTGCAGGGCATGTCCCCCATAGGAAATGTAAAAGTTTCTAATCTAATCTCATCGCTGTCAAATACACTCAGTGACCTTTACTGAAGCTATGTGGTTCTATAACAGTATTGTACATAGTGATTGCTGGGGATACATTACATAGTTTTGCCCTAACTATTTGTCTCCATCCTCCTGTATCCTTATTGACTGTTCCATATTCCTCTGCCCTTCCCATCTCTATCAGATCACTCTTAATGAGCGCAGCATCCATCTGCCCCAGGACTTCTCTGAAGGGGTAAACATAGAGAACTCCCTGCACCCCTGTGTAGACTCACCCTGTGCCAACAGGGGCACGTGCCGCCCAAAACAGGCCTTGTATGAGTGTGACTGTCCCCTGGGATACACTGGAAAGCACTGCCTACAAGGTCAGACCTCTCACTGCTATACTATATAATGCATGTGTATGCTGCATGCACACATCTCTAGTGTACCCACCTCTCACCCTCTCTCCTCTCTTCTCTGACCATGGTATTGCTGAGCAGAATGTGGGACTTACTGCATGAACTGTAAGTCTCACTGTGTGTGTCATGTTGCTCCGGTGCGTAATTCTACAATGACATATTATAACAATAAGCTGTATAACAGCATGTGAAAGCATGTGGCGTTTACTTGTAATTGGAAACAGCCTATTGATTTGAATCTGTCCATATGAAAAGTTGTACTGCCATCTAGTGGAAATTGGGGGTAAGTACAGGTTCCCCTTTACTGTGCCTTCAGGACGTATTCACACCCCTTTACTTTTCCCACATTTTGTTGTTACAGGATTAAGTTTTTTGTTGATTTAAATTGAGATTTTGTGTCACTGGCCTCCACACAATACACCATAATGTCAAAGTGGAATTATGTTTTTAGATATGTTCATAAATTAATTAAAAATGAAAAGCTGAAATGTCAGTACATATTCAACACCTTTGTTATGGCAAGCCTAAATAAGTTCAGGAGTATGAATTTTCTTAAGTCACATAAGTTGCATGGACTCTGTGTGCAATAATAGTGTGATTTTTGAATGACCACCTCATCTCTACCCCACACATACAAATATTTGTAAGGTACCACATTCGAGCATTGAATTTAAAACACAGATTCAACCACAAAGACCAGGGAGGTTTTCCTATGCCTCCCAAAGAAAGGCACCTATTTTTAGAGGCACCTATCCCTTTGAGCAGAAACGGAATAGAGCTAAGCACAGGCAAAATCCTGGTTGTCTGCTTCCCAATAGACACTGGGAGACTAATTCATCTTTCAGCAGGACAATAACATAAGTCCAAATAAACACTGGACTTGCCTACCAAGACGGCATTGAATGTTCCTAAGTGGTCTAATTACAGTCTAGACTTTAAAAAAATGGCTGTCTAGCAATGATCAACCACCAACTTGACAGAGCTTAAAGAAAAGCCTGGGAGGCTGTAATCGCTAAGGTGATTCTGGACTGAGGGTTGTGAATACTTATGTAAATGACATATTTCTGTATTTCATCTTCAATACATTTACAAAAATTTCTAAAAACATGTTTTCACTTTGTCATTATGAGGTATTGTGTGTAGATGGATTAGAAAATACACATATTTAATAATTTTTTAATTAAGGCTGTGACACAACAAAATGTGGAAAAAGTCAAAGGGTATGAATGCTTTCTGAAGACACTGTATATCCTTTAGTAACCGAGGCAACTGAGACTCCCCAGTTTATTGGACGAAGCTACCTCGTTTATAACAACAAGGACATTTTAAAGAGGTATGCCCCTTCGATTTTCCAGATTATTTGCATATTTCATTATGTATCGACTAACCATGTCAGTAGATAATACTTATTTTATCTCTTCACTCTTGACTACTATCTCTGTATTAGGGTGTCAGGCTGCAGGACTCATGTGTTGCTGCGCTTTAGGAGCTCCGCTCAGGATGGCTTGTTGCTATGGCGAGGCCACACTCCTGTGAGGGCCAACAGTGACTTTGTTTCTCTGGGCTTGGAGGACGGGGCTCTCATCTTCAGGTACAGGTAGCCCCGTAAACAATGGAGGCTATATGCCAGGGGTCAGAGAGAGAGAGAGTGTGTTTGTGAGAGAGAGAGAGAGATCATGCTTCTCTCTAACGTTGACCCTTTCAATTCAGCTATAACCTTGGAAGTGGTGTTGCCATAGTAATGATCAATGGAACCTTTAGTGATGGACAATGGCATCGGGTCAAGGCAATCAGGTGACCTCTTTCACTATTCCAGCCTTTCTTTGGCTCAGAAATATTGACGTGTTGACAAACAATTACGTTACCTGCATTTACACAGCGATTTGGGTCTGCGTCCTGGTGGTGTGATGTAATAAGGTTGTGTCTTTATCAGAGATGGCCAGTATGGGAGCCTGACAGTGGACCACTATGAGACCAGTACAGGGAGATCACCAGGCAACATGAGACAGCTCAATACCAACAGCATGGTGTACCTTGGTCAGTAGTGCTGTTGATGGAGATAGCAGGGGTGGTGGTGGGAATTATATGGTGGTAATATGGATGTTGAAAATAATATTAAGGATGATGATGATGATGCCATGGTTTCTGCAGGTGGAATGAAAGAGGTTGGCTTGTATACCCATGGCCAGTACCTGTGGGGCCTGGTGGGCTGCATTTCTCAGCTCACCCTCTCTACTGACTACCACCTGTCTCTGGTGGAGGACGCAGCCGCTGGCAAGAACATCAACACATGCAGGCCCTGACAGCTGCTGACCTCGTTTCCCTGGGCACTCATTTACAGGGGGGACTCATTTACACGGGGGACCATGAGCAGACTATATCATGTTTTATAATTATGTTCATATTTACTGTATGTCTTGGGATGAACCCAAACACTCAATTGATGGTTAAACTTGCAAATATTTGATTATTTATTGTTTTTTTACTGTAAAGAATTTCCATTGTTTTGAAAATGTATTGATTTTTTTATGGGATTCCCGTCTCCTGGACAGTAGAGGCATGACACAGCCTTCTAGAATCTCTGTGCCTGATACTGAGGTGGGGTGTAGGGTTTTGTACTGTCACATACTGCTATCCAGCTGTTTTGTGTATTTAATCCCGTAATACATGCATTGTATTACTTTACGTTCATATTCTTAACTCCTATTAGTTCTTATTGTTGTTGCATTGTAGAGAAGGAACCTGCAAGTAAGCATTTCCTTGGACAGTGTACACCATGTGTATCCTGTACATATGACGATTACAACTTTCAACTTGTATTGTAACCATATATCTGTCAAAGGAAATGTATAGGATGTATATGTATTGCAATATGCAGAAGATTTTCTGGATGTGGAAATGTATACAAATGCCATAACATGTCCTGACATGCCTTTTTACAAACATAAACATTTTAAATAGCATGTTATATTTCATCGTCTTTCATTGAGAAAGAATGTGGTAATATTGTCTTGACAGGTGTACCACTAAAGTTACCTTTCTTGTGTTGTGTCATAACAGAAAAAAAACGTTTTAAAACTGAAACATTCTTTTCCCAAACAACTGTTCTTTGCAGACTGGAGCAGTATGCCTGACTGGTCCTCCAAATTAAAAGTTTTGTCACCTCTGCTCTTTGTGGTTGTTCCTGGCCACCTACTGGGACAGAAATAGTCCGCCAGACTCCTCCATACAAACACATATACAGTCCTTGTTATATTGTCTGCCGTAGGGGAACAATAGCTCAATAGAAAGCGATGGTGAAAGGACATATAAACCATTCCTAGAAACGTTCATGCACATCTTCCGCTCAAAAAGATGGCCGTCAGAAATTGGTGGGGGAAAAAATCTTATTTTCAGATGGAGAAAGAGCAAATGTTCTGTTTTCTGTTCTGAGAATCTTTAAGGTCATTTCTGCCGTTCCAGGTGAACGGTCTTAAGATTCTCAGAACAATTACTCCTTCTCCTACTGAAAAGAACATCATTTTTTGGTGAGTGGTCTATTTCCATCTAGCATTCCTTGCAACGTGTTGTGTACCTTTTTCTATACAACAGATTCACAGCGGAAACCTTGCTTGTTAGGAAGACACCCCTGTGCTGCTCACTGATGCACTCACTGTATAATACTCATGCTGTATAATACTCACGCGGTACAATACTCAGGGTTTAATACTCACTGTATAATACTCACGCTGTATAATATTCATGCTGTACAATACTCATGCTGTACAGTACTCAGCGTGTAATACTCACTGTATAATACTCACGCGGTACAATACTCATGCTGTACAATACTCGGTGTGTAATACTCACTGTATAATACTCATGCTGTACAATACTCATACTGTATAATACTCATACTGTATAATACTCACTGTATAATACTCACGCTGTATAATACTCGGTGTGTAATACTCACTGTATAATACTCATGCTGTACAATACTCATACTGTATAATACTCACGCTGTATAATATTCATGCTGTACAATACTCACGCTGTACAGTACTCAGTGTGTAATACTCACTGTATAATACTCACGCTGTATAATATTCATGCTGTACAATACTCTGTGTGTAATACTCATACTGTATAATACTCATACTGTACAAAGTAGTGTTGCCAGGTTAACAATACCTCAACCCGAACACTGCAAATGACAGAAAGAATGCATTGGTCGCTATTCAATTTATATAAGGCAAAAGCATGTACTCAGCTGGAAAAACATCCTCCTCAGCCTCTCATTGTAACCGGGGAAGTATAAATAGCCGAGATCTGACGTTTCAGTTTTAGTCACGATGACATCCCAGGTCCACTGTTAACAAGGTGTGTATGACAAGATCCTTGTCATTGACTGTCCTTAAGCAGACTGCCACAGTTAATTAAGGTGTTCTGTATTTCAGCTGGATAAGCTAATAATACGATCTTATCTGGGCAGTTTTACCAAGCGGTAATGATGGGTCTGCTCTAAATCACTTTGCTCTCTCCCATCACTGAGCCCAGATAGAGGGAGACAGTCTGTCTGGTTCTGGGGACTCGGGGGTGGGGGGGGGGGGCCTTCAGGAGCCTCCAGGGGTCCGTGAGCAGAGCGGTGGCCCCATCTTACCCCACTACTCCCATCTCACCTCACATTCCAGTTACCTGGGGATACAAATGTCAAACACAGATTTAGGTGAGATATAAAGAGAGGGAGGTTTACAGAGAGACAAAGACTGACAGCCTGGGCAAAGATGCTGAGATGTTCTCTCCGACTCATTATGATTATGCTGACTATCAGAAGCTACAAGGACAGTATGATGTGAGCCAGTGTGGGTTTGATAGATCTCTTCCCTGAGAGCTGTTCCTAGAGGCCTGAGATCCTGTGGACACCACGGAACAAAACAGTAAAGCATTGTGGCTGCCGTCCACTTCTCATTGTCTTACCTCAAGTTGCCTGTACTGTAGCTTTTCTTGAGAACCACTGAAAGAAAAGGAACTGTCAACACTTTAAAGAGACTGTTTCTTTTTTGTAGGAGGTTAGATCAGCTTTAGTATTGCAGATAGAACCCACAATCTGTCAATGTAACTGTTTGCATCATTTCCATTCCCCATATATATACACTACCGTTCAAAAGTTTGGGTTCACTTAGAAATGTCCTTGTTTTTGAAAGAAAAGCACATTTTTTGGTCCATTGAAATAACATCAAATTGATCAGAAATACAGTGTAGACATTGTTAATGTTGTAAATTACTATTGTAGCTGGAAACGGCAGATTTTCTTTATACTTCTTTAGACTAGTTGAGTATCTGAAGCATCAGTTTTTGTGGGTTCTATTACAGACTCAAAATGGCCAGAAACAAAGACCTTTCTTCTGAAACTCGTCAGTCTATTCTTATTCTGAGAAATGAAGGCTATTCCATGTGAGAAATTGCCAAGAAACTGAAGATCTCGTACAACGCTGTGTACTACTCCCTTCACAGAACAGCTCAAACTGGTTCTAACCAGAATAGAAAGAGGAGTGGGGGGCCTCGTTGCACAACTGAGCAAGAGGACAAGTACAATAGTGTCTAGTTTGAGAAACAGGCCAGTTTATTGCTTCTTTAATCAGGACAACAATTTTCAGCTGTACTAACATAATTGCAAAAGGGTTTTCTAATGATCAATTAGCCTTTTAAAATAATAAACTTGGATTAGCTAACACAACGTGCCATTGGAACACAGGAGTGATGGTTGCTGATAATGGGCCTCTGTATGCCTATGTAGAAATCTGCCGTTTCCAGCTACAATAGTCATTTACAACATTAACAATGTCTACACTGTTTTTCTGATCAATTTTATGTTATTTTAATGGACAACTTTTGAACCAAACTTTTGAACGGTAGTGTGTGTATATATACTGTATATACACACAGGGCATTCTGAAAGTATTCAGACCCCTTGACTTTTTCCACATTTGGTTACGTTACAGCATTACTCTTAAAATTTATTAAATAGTTTTTTCCCCTCATGAATATACACACAATACCTCATAATGGCAAAGCAAAAACTTGTTTTTAGACATTTTTGCAAATGTATTAAACATAAAAACTGAAATATCAAATTTACATACAGTGGGGAGAACAAAAATCCAGAAAATCACATTGTATGATTTTTAAGTAATTAATTTGCATTTTATTGCATGCCATAAGTATTTGATCACCTACCAACCAGTAAGAATTCCGGCTCTCACAGACCTGTTAGTTTTTCTTTAAGAAGCCCTCCTGTTTTCCACTCATTACCTGTATTAACTGCACCTGTTTGAACTCGTTACCTGTATAAAAGACACCTGTCCACACACTCAATCAAACAGACTCCAACCTCTCCGCAATGACCAAGACCAGAGAGCTGTGTAAGGACATCAGGGATAAAATTGTAGACCTGCACAAGGCTGGGATGGGCTACAGGACAATAGGCAAGCAGCTTGGTGAGAAGGCAACAACTGTTGGCGCAATTATTAGAAAATGGAAGAAGTTCAAGAGGACGGTCAATCACCCTCGGTCTGGGGCTCCATGCAAGATCTCACCTCGTGGGGCATCAATGATCATGAGGAAGGTGAGGGATCAGCCCAGAACTACACGGCAGGACCTGGTCAATGACCTGAAGAGAGCTGGGACCTCAGTCTCAAAGAAAACAATTTGTAACACACTACGCCGTCATGGATTAAAATCCTGCAGCGCACGCAAGGTCCCCCTGCTCAAGCCAGCGCATGTCCAGGCCCGTCTGAAGTTTGCCAATGACCATCTGGATGATCCAGAGGAGGAATGGGAGAAGGTCATGAGGTTTGATGAGACAAAAATATAGCTTTTTGGTCTAAACTCCACTCGCCGTGTTTGGAGGAAGAAGAAGGATGAGTACAACCCCAAGAACACCATCCCAACCGTGAAGCATGGAGGTGGAAACATCATTCTTTGGGGATGCTTTTCTGCAAAGGGGACAGGACGACTGCACCGTATTGAGGGGAGGATGGATGGGGCCATGTATCGTGAGATCTTGGCCAACAACCTCCTTCCCTCAGTAAGAGCATTGAAGATGGGTCGTGGCTGGGTCTTCCAGCATGACAACGACCCGAAACACACAGCCAGGGCAACTAAGGAGTGGCTCCGTAAGAAGCATCTCAAGGTCCTGGAGTGGCCTAGCCAGTCTCCAGACCTGAACCCAATAGAAAATCTTTGGAGGGAGCTGAAAGTCCGTATTGCCCAGTGACAGCCCCGAAACCTGAAGGATCTGGAGAAGGTCTGTATGGAGGAGTGGGCCAAAATCCCTGCTGCAGTGTGTGCAAACCTGGTCGAGAACTACAGGAAACGTATGATCTCTGTAATTGCAAACAAAGGTTTCTGTACCAAATATTATGTTCTGCTTATCAAATGTATCAAATACTTATGTCATGAAATAAAATGCTAATTAATTACTTAAAAATCATACAATGTGATTTTCTGGATTTTTGTTTTAGATTCCGTCTCTCACAGTTGAAGTGTACCAATGATAAAAAATTACAGACCTCTACATGCTTTGTAAGTAGGAAAACCTGCAAAATCGGCAGTGTATCAAATACTTGTTCTCCCCACTGTAAGTATTCAGACCCTTTACTCAGTACTTTGTTGAAGCACCTCTGGCAGTGATTACAGCCTCGAGTCTTCTTAGGTATGACGCTACAAGCTTGGCACACCTATATTTGGGGAGTTTCTTCCATTCTTCTCTGCAGATCCTCTCAAGCTCTGTCAGGTTGGACGGGGAGTATCGCTGCACAGCTATGTTCAGGTCTCTCCAGAGATGTTTGATCAGGTTCAAGTCCAGGCTCTGGCTGGGCCACTCATGGACATTCAGAGACTTGTCCTGAAGCCACTCCTGCGTTGTCTTTGCTGTGTGCTAAGAGTCATTGTCATGTTGGAAGGTGAACCTTCGCTCCAGTCTGAGGTCCTGAGCGCTCTGGAGCAGGTTTTCATCAAGGATCTCTCTGTACTGTGCTCTGGTCATCTTTCCCTCAATCCTGATTAGTCTCCCAGTCCCTGTTGCTCAAAAACATTGCCACATCATGATTCGCCACCACCTTGCTTCACCGAAGGGATGGTGCCAGGTTTCCTGTGACGCTTTGCATTCAGGCCAAAGAGTTCAATCTTGGTTTCATCAGAGAATCTTGTTTCTCATGGTCTGAGAGTCCTTTAGGTGCCTTTCTGCAAACTCCAAGTGGGCTGTCATGTGCCTTTTACTGAGGAGTGCCTTCTGTCTGGCCAGTCTACCATAAAGGCCTGATTGGTGGAGTGATGAAGAGATGGTTGTCCTTCTGGAAGGTTCTCCCATCTCCACAGAGGAGCTCTGTCAGAGTGACCATTGGGTTCTTGGTCACCTTCCTGACCAAGGCCCTTCACCCCCAATTGCTCAGTTTGGCCAGGCAGCCAGCCCTAGGAAGAGTCTTGGTGGCTCCAAACTTCTACCATTTAAGAATGATGGAGGCCACTGTGTTCTTGGGGACATTCAATGCTGCAGAAATGTCTCAGAGCTATAGGGACAATTCCTTCGACCTCATGGCTTGGTTTTTGCTCTGACATGCACTGTCAACTGTGGGACCTTAGGTAGACAGGTGTGTACCTTTCCAAATCATGTCCAATCAATTGAATTTACCACCGGTGGAATCCAAGTTCTAGAAACATGTCAAGGATGATCATTGGAAATAGGATGCACCTGAGCTCAATTTCGAGTCTCATTGCAAAGGGTCTGAATACTTATGTAAATAAGGTATTTCACTATTTGCAAAAACATATATAAAAACCTGTTTTCACTTTGTCATTATGGGGTATTCTGTGTAGATTGATGAGATGGAAAAAATATTTAATCAATTTTAGAGAAGGCTGTAACGTAACAGGCTGTAATGTGGAAAAAGTGAAGGGGTCTGACTACTTCTTCAAGATGGAAAATCATTCCAGGTGAAGCTGCTTGAGAGAATGCCAAGAGTGTGGAAAGCTGTCATCAAGGCAAAGCATGTCTATTTGAAGAAGATATTTAGATTTGTTTAACCCTTTTTTGGTTACTACATGATTCCATATGCGTTATTTCATCGTTTTGATGTCTTTACTATTATTCTGTAATATAGAAAATAGTAAAAATGAAGAAAAACCCTCGAACGAGTAGGTCTGTCCAAACTTTTGACTGGTACTGTATATATACAGTATATATACTGAACAAAAAATATAAACGCAACAAGCAATAATTTCAAAGATTTTACTGAGTTACAGTTCATATAAAGGAAATCAGTCAATTGAAATAAATTCATTAGGCCCTAGTCTATGGATTTCACATGACTGGGAATACAGATATGCATCTGTTGGTCACAGATACCTTAGGGGCGTGGATCAGAAAATCAGTTAGTATCTGGTATGACCACCATTTGCCTCATGCATCGCGACATATCTCATTTGCATAGAGTTGACCAGGTTGTTGATTGTGGCCTGTTGTCACGGTTGTCGTAAGAACGGGACCAAGGCGCAGCGGAGGTTGAGTTCCACATATTTATTTCAAAAGTGAAACTTAAAGCAAAAACAATAAATCAATAAACGAACAACGAAACGTGACTATGTGGTGCACAGGCACAAACACAAAATAATATCCCACATGTGGGAAAAATAGCTACTTAAATATGATCCCCAGTTAGAGACAACAATTACCAGCTGCCTCTAATTGGGAATCATACAAAACACCAACATAGAAAATATAAACTAGAACACAACATAGAAATTATAAACTAGAATACCCCCTAGTCACCTAGTCACCTGTGGAATGTTGTCCACTCCTCTTCAATGCCTGTGTGAAGTTGCAGGATATTAGCGGGAACTGGAACATCCTGTCGTACACGTCAATATCCAAAGCATCCTAAACATGCTCAATGGCATGTCTGGTGAGTATGCAGGCGATGGAAGAACTAGGCCATTTTCAGCTTCCAGGAATTATGAACAGATCCTTCCGACATGGGGCCGTGCATTATCATGCTGAAACATGAGGTGATGCCGGTGGATGAATGTCATGACAATGGGCCTCAGGATCTCGTCACGGTATCTCTGTGCATTCAAATTGCCATCAATAAAATGCAGTTGTGTTCGTTGTCCGTAACTTATGCCTGCCCATACCATAACCCCACCTCCACCATGAGGCACTCTGTTCACAACGTTGACATCAGCAAACCGTTTGCCAACACAACGCCATACACGTGTTCTGCGGTTGTTAGGCCAGTACTGCCAAATTCTCTAAAACGAAGTTGGAGTTTGCTTATCGAAGAGAAATTAACATGAAATTATCTGGCAACAGCTCTGGTGGACATTTTTGCAGTCAGCATGCCAATTACACCCTTCCTCAAAACTCTGTGGCATTATGTTGTGTGACAAAACTGTGCATTTTAGTGGCCTTTTATTGTCCCCAGTACAAGGTGTGCAATGATCATGCTGTTTAATCTGCTTCTTGATATGCCACACCTGTCAGGTGGATGGATTATCTTGGCAAAGGAAAAATGGTTACTAACAGGGATGTAAACAAATTTGTGCACAACAGTTGAGAGAAATACACTTTTTGTGAATATGGAAATGCTCTGGGATCTTTTATTTCAGCTCATGAAACACAGGACCAACACTTTACATGTTGCGTTTATATTTTGGTTCAGTGTATTTAAAAAAATCTGGCATATCTTAATTCATTCACACAATTGACGAATAATATGTTCAATAATGTTGCCACTTCCTACGAAGGATTGTTACCAATAACAATGACTGGCAGTACATCTAAATGTTGAACAATTATTATGCACTTTACATTACATTGTGATTCCATCCTATACTGTCCCTAACATTACCCCATAGCAACAGATGTGGGATACATACACACATTCACCCCTTCCACACAAACACTACCCCTCTCTTCCCTTTCACCCATAGACCCCCCCCCCCCCCCCACACACACACAACCACAAGCTCAGATGTTCAATCCCCAAGCCCAACTCAAGAGAAGACTCAATGTGTGAATGTATATACAGTTGTAGCTGTTTGAGAAGGCATGCCCGATTAACTGTTGGTGGATAGAGGTTATTGAAGACTTTGCCCTGGGGTGTTCACCACTCATCTGTACAGAGAGCATAAACAGCTTTTTATTATCCCTTGTCTAATTAACTTCACACCCTCAAGCACAATGATATAAGAATCTACATATCAGGGTGAAAATATATAACATATTTATAGTTTTTGAGCAAAGATAATGTATATATATATATATTTTTTTTAAACAGCCTAAACTTGAATGCCATGGGGAGAAGAAATTCAGAGAAATTGTATAGTGTCTGAGAATTCTGTGTTAAATCTCAGAGAGACAGAGCTGATTCTAAAGTTGTTTTGTTTGTTTGTGGCTGTATGCTGTGCGGGCGGACGGTTTAGGTCTGTTGCTCTCTCTGTCATGGGGTTTGCCCCAGAGTGCTTAAACTGATGACGATGATGATGATCTTCTCTGGGTGTAACTACAGAGAGAGAGACTGCATTGTGATAATCCCATCTGACACTCCTCCTAAACCTCTCCTTCCTGCCCTCCTAAAGGAGCTCCTCTGTTCTCCAGCCTAATAGCTCTGGCTTCGTTCCCTCTCGCTCCCCTTCTCTCTGTTTCTGTTTCTCTTCAACCCCTGGTTTCCCAGGCTGAGACTTGGGCACTCTTTCTCCATTTTCACCACCATCCACTCCCATGACCTCTCCGCACCCACTAGTATGTGTTATTCTCTGGTGTACAATAGGCAAGTGCTACTGAGAAGTTTCAGGTTAACGGTTCCTTTCTTTTACAGTGTCCTTTCCTATGGCTTGGCGCAGAGATCCATCGTTGAATTAAAAGTATCAGATGTTATATTGCTACTTGAGTCCTTCAGGTATAAGTTATGTGCATACAGTGATTCCGTCCCGAGGTTTCCTTTACCAGTAGCGGTAGCAGTATGGTTACGCAAATGGACTGTTAATGTTGAAGTTAGCTGACTTCCTAGGAACTATTCAGCCAGTCACAGCAGTCTGAAATGCTTGGTCTGCGCTGCTGTGATAGATACAATTGGCTAATATGTTCTCCAGAATGTCCGTGTAAATTGCTTCGAACAGGTGTGTGTCCTGAGTTATGAATTCCAAACGTCTCAGTAACGATCAGTTTTAACCCTGTTGCTGACTGTGCTTCCTGTCATTGGTAGTTTCCTTATTGATAATCTGTCATGAATTGGCTGTGCGTTGCCATTGGCTGTAGCTAAATCCAAACTAATCTATACTGACAGCACAGTATTAGTCCTTAACATGAATGACGGCTTGATCCCCACTGCTATTAGATAACACGTTTCACTTAATGATTGACCAGTATTCGGAGCGGGTGCACCAGTAACTCTGGTTCTGGCTCTGCTAGGACAGAATGTTGATTAGAACCCCACTGAGTTGTTGAATACAAGCTGTCCACTTGAGGTTGCTGCCAAGTGCTTCTCATGAAATCTTCAGTGTGAAAATCACCATATTTTACATGACAATCTACCATGGATTTGTACTTCATTATAATAATGTTTGTAACAAGGACTATATTGAATAAGGATGTGTTGTAATTGGTTTTGTAATAAGTCATTCCTTTAAATCACATAAAATCTTTCAACTGGTTTCTCTACTCCACCATACCTTCCTGATTGAACGATCAGAGTAACTATGGCTGTGTTTATACAGGCATCCCAATTCTGATAATTTTTTTTACTAAATGGTCTTTTGACCAATCACATCAGATCTTTTCACATCAGATCTTTTTCAGAGCTGATCTGATTGGTAAAAAATATCAGAATTGGGCTGCCTGTTTAAATGCAGCCTAAGACAACTAAAGCACCTGTCCCTGACTGTGGAACATTGAATTCCCTCAGTTGTGGCCCACAGCCATAAGCAGCTGAGCTGACCCTCTCGTCCCCGCTCTATAAGCTGTGTTAAGACAGGAAGCCCAATTCTGATCTTTTTATTCACTATGGCTGCATTTACACAGGCAGGCCAATTCGGATATAAAAAATAAAAAAATTGGTCTATTGACCAATCAGATAAGCTCTGAAAAATATGTGATTGGTCAAAAGACCAATTAGTGGAAAACATTTCAGAATTGGGCTGTCTGTGTAAATGCAGCCTAATTGGTCTTTTGACCAATCAGATCACTTCTAAAAAATATCTGATGTGAAAAAATCTGATGTGGTTGGTCAAAAGACCAATTAGTGGAAAAAAAGATCAGAATTGGCATGCCTGTGTGAATGCAGCCTGTGTCCTGAAGGCTATTCAGTATCTGTCAATGACTGCCTGGTCAGTCTAATTAAAAGTCTGTGTCACCCGATCAATAACCTATTCTCTTTCTCTCTCTGCTCTGGTCCATCGCCTAGCCCTGGCCTGTGCTTCCCCCCACACACACACACCAGAACTGGATTCAAATACATTTGTTATTTAAATACTTATTTTCTGTGTATTTGAGTATTTTCAAATAATGTGGCCCGAATCAACTACTTCAAATACTATTTTAAAATACCTGGGTTAAATTTGAGTATTTGATTATTTTCAAATACTTTCCATGTGTATTTCCGAATATGTTCCAATGTTCAACTATTTGTCTTTTCAATGTTTAAATACTTACTTCCAAATGTCTATCAAAGTCATTGAAATGCCATAAATAGTATTTGAACACAGGTCTGACACACACACACGCATCCATACACGCACGCACGCACGCACGCACGCACGCACACACGCACACACACACACACACACACACACACACACACACACACACACACACACACACACACACACACACACACACACACACACACACACACACACACACACACACACACACACACACACACACACACACACACACACACACACACACACACACACACAGAGAAAGGTAGGGAGTCACAGGAACAATGTGGTGTGGGGGTGGTGAGAAGTGTAGCCTTGAATCAGTCCTCTTCTTCTCATCTTCCTGGTATCCCATGGCAGCGTGCCCCCTTAGAGATGTTTAAGACCAGGATGATACTGCTGATGGGTGATCCTCTGTGGCACCCTCTCAGACTGCCTCTGGGGCTGGGCTGGGCTGGGAAAACAGCTGGTGCAGTAGGAAATAGCATCTGGCCATGTATGCCTGTTTCCTTCAGCCTGAGAGAACCAAGGGTGCGATAAGCTCACAGAACAATGACTCATGCTCATACTCAGGCGCTGATATTTGTCGTGGGTCTATTTGTTTTCTTTCAAATATGCGCTTCACTTCCCTGGTGCAATGGAAGCAGTGGAATAGTCCCAAAAGTGCATTCTGGTCAAGCTAAATCAAGTGCACCTGAAATATTTGAAGGTATTTGACCCTGGTCTACTGTAGCGGCGCAACTTACCGACAATGCCCCGTCATTGGCAGACTTATTTATCCATCCATAGATTTGAGTTTCGGTAGTGTCTCATTTGGTCCAAGATGTGTTCGTCACAAGGATAGAGTGACAGGTGGCTGAGAGAAGATGTTTTGGGGAGGGGGGGGGGGGGGGGGGGGGGTGACCAGGATTCAAAATGAATGAAATCTATTTTTTTCTCACACATCTACATACAATACCCCATAATGACAAAGTGAAAACATGTTTTTAGAAATGTTTACAAATGTATTGAAAATGAAATACGGAAATATATATCTCATTTACATAAGTATTCACACCCCCTGAGTAAATACATGTTAGAATCACCTTTGACAGAGATTACAGCTGGGAGGCTTTCTGGGTAAGTCTCTAAGAGATTTGCACACCTGGATTGTACAACATTTGCACATTATTATTCAAGCTTGCCTAGCTAAATAAAGGTTAAATAAAGGTTAAATAAAAAATAAATAAATACAAAGCTCTGTCAAGTTGGTTGTTGATCATTGATAGACAGCCATTTCCAAGTCTTGCCATGGATTTTCAAGCCGATTTAAGTCAAAACTGTAACTAGGCCACTTAGGAACATTCAATGTCGTCTTGGTAAGCAGCTCCAGTGTATATTTGACCTTGTGTTTTAGGTTATTGTCCTGCTGAAACGTGAATTCGTCTCCCAGTGTCTGTTGGAAAGCAGACTGAAACAGGTTTTTCTCTGGGATTTTACCTGTGCTTAGCTCTATTCTGTATCTTTTTATCCCCCCTAAAAAGCTCCCTAGTCCTTGCCGATGACAAGCATACCCATAACATGATGAAGCCACCAGCGTGCTTGAAAATATGAAGAGTGGTACTCAGTGATGTGTTGATGGATTTGCCCCAAACATAACGCTTTGTAATCAGGACATAAAGTTTATTTCTTTGCCACATTTTTTGCAGTTTTACTTTATTGCCTGATTGCAAACAGGATGCATGTTTTGTAATATTTTTATTCTGTACATTCTTCCTTCTTTTCACTCTGTCATTTAAGTTACATTTGTGGAGTTACAACGGAACGACCTGATTAGTGTAGTGTTAGCTAGCTACATAGTTGTCTTTGCTGTCTTTGTATCCAAGATAATTGTGTAGTTTAGAGTAATTATCGAGGTTATCGAGGTTACCTAGCCAGTTATCGAGGTTACCTAGCCAGCTACACTTTCAAACAAAGTCAACAACGCAGCCACTGCTAGCTAGCCTACTTCACCAGCCAGCAGTACTGTATCATTTTAGTCAATAAGATTTTTTGCAACGTAAGCTTAACTTTCTGAACATTCGAGACGTGTAGTCCACTTGTCATTCCAATCTCCTTTGCATTAGCGTAGCCTCTTCTGTAGCCTGTCAACTATGTGTCTGTCTATCCCTCTTCTCTCCTCTCTGCACAGACCATACAAACGCTTCACACCGCGTGGCCGCTGCCACTCTAACCTGGTGGTCCCAGCGCGCACGACCCACGTGGAGTTCCAGGTCTCCGGCAGCCTCTGGAACTGCCGATCTGCGGCCAACAAGGCAGAGTTCATCTCAGCCTATGCTTCCCTCCAGTCCCTCGACTTCTTGGCACTGACGGAAACATGGATTACCACAGATAACACTGCTACTCCTACTGCTCTCTCCTCGTCTGCCCACGTGTTCTCGCACACCCCGAGAGCTTCTGGTCAGCGGGGTGGTGGCACTGGGATCCTCATCTCTCCCAAGTGGACATTCTCTCTTTCTCCCCTGACCCATCTGTCTATCGCCTCCTTTGAATTCCATGCTGTCACAGTTACCAGCCCTTTCAAGCTTAACATCCTTATCAATTATCGCCCTCCAGGTTCCCTTGGAGAGTTCATCAATGAGCTTGACGCCTTGATAAGTTCCTTTCCTGAGGATGGCTCACCTCTCACAGTTCTGGGTGACTTTAACCTCCCCACGTCTACCTTTGACTCATTCCTCTCTGCCTCCTTCTTTCCACTCCTCTCCTCTTTTGACCTCACCCTCTCACCTTCCCCCACTACTCACAAGGCAGGAAATACGCTTGACCTCATCTTTACTAGATGCTGTTCTTCCACTAATCTCATTGCAACTCACCTCCAAGTCTCCGACCACTACCTTGTACCCTTTTCCCTCTCGCTCTCATCCAACACTTCCCACACTGCCCCTACTCGGATGGTATCGCGGCGTCCCAACCTTCGCTCTCTCTCCCCCGCTACTCTCTCCTCTTCCATCCTATCATCTCTTCCCTCTGCTCAAACCTTCTCCAACCTATCTCCTGATTCTGCCTCCTCAACCCTCCTCTCCTCCCTTTCTGCATCCTTTGACTCTCTATGTCCCCTATCCTCCAGGCCGGCTCGGTCCTCCCCTCCTGCTCCGTGGCTCGACGACTCATTGCGAGCTCACAGAACAGGGCTCCGGGCAGCCGAGCGGAAATGGAGGAAAACTCGCCTCCCTGCGGACCTGGCATCCTTTCACTCCCTCCTCTCTACATTCTCCTCTTCTGTCTCTGCTGCTAAAGCCACTTTCTACCACTCTAAATTCCAAGCATCTGCCTCTAACCCTAGGAAGCTCTTTGCCACCTTCTCCTCCCTCCTGAATCCTCCTCCTCCTCCCCCCCCCCCCCCCCTCCTCCCTCTCTGCGGATGACTTCGTCAACCATTTTGAAAAGAAGGTCGACGACATCCGATCCTCGTTTGCTAAGTCAAACGACACCGCTGGTTCTGCTCACACTGCCCTACCCTGTGCTTTGACCTCTTTCTCCCCTCTCTCTCCAGATGAAATCTCGCGTCTTGTGACGGCCGGCCGCCCAACAACCTGCCCGCTTGACACTATCCCCTCCTCTCTTCTCCAGACCATTTCCGGAGACCTTCTCCCTTACCTCACCTCGCTCATCAACTCATCCTTGACCGCTGGCTACGTCCCTTCCGTCTTCAAGAGAGCGAGAGTTGCACCCCTTCTGAAAAAACCTACACTCGATCCCTCCGATGTCAACAACTACAGACCAGTATCCCTTCTTTCTTTTCTCTCCAAAACTCTTGAACGTGCCGTCCTTGGCCAGCTCTCCTGCTATCTCTCTCAGAATGACCTTCTTGATCCAAATCAGTCAGGTTTCAAGACTAGTCATTCAACTGAGACTGCTCTTCTCTGTGTCACGGAGGCGCTCCGCACTGCTAAAGCTAACTCTCTCTCCTCTGCTCTCATCCTTCTAGACCTATCGGCTGCCTTTGATACTGTGAACCATCAGATCCTCCTCTCCACCCTCTCCGAGTTGGGCATCTCCGGCGCGGCCCACGCTTGGATTGCGTCCTACCTGACAGGTCGCTCCTACCAGGTGGCGTGGCGAGAATCTGTCTCCGCACCACGTGCTCTCACCACTGGTGTCCCCCAGGGCTCTGTTCTAGGCCCTCTCCTATTCTCGCTATACACCAAGTCACTTGGCTCTGTCATATCCTCACATGGTCTCTCCTATCATTGCTATGCAGACGACACACAATTAATCTTCTCCTTTCCCCCTTCTGATAACCAGGTGGCGAATCGCATCTCTGCATGTCTGGCAGACATATCAGTGTGGATGACGGATCACCACCTCAAGCTGAACCTTGGCAAGACGGAGCTGCTCTTCCTCCCGGGGAAGGACTGCCCGTTCCATGATCTCGCCATCACGGTTGACAACTCCATTGTGTCCTCCTCCCAGAGTGCTAAGAACCTTGGCGTGATCCTGGACAACACCCTGTCGTTCTCAACTAACATCAAGGCGGTGACCCGATCCTGTAGGTTCATGCTCTACAACATTCGCAGAGTACGACCCTGCCTCACACAGGAAGCGGCGCAGGTCCTAATCCAGGCACTTGTCATCTCCCGTCTGGATTACTGCAACTCGCTGTTGGCTGGGCTCCCTGCCTGTGCCATTAAACCCCTACAACTCATCCAGAACGCCGCAGCCCGTCTGGTGTTCAACCTTCCCAAGTTCTCTCACGTCACCCCGCTCCTCCGCTCTCTCCACTGGCTTCCAGTTGAAGCTCGCATCCGCTACAAGACCATGGTGCTTGCCTACGGAGCTGTGAGGGGAACAGCACCTCCGTACCTTCAGGCTCTGATCAGGCCCTACACCCAAACAAGGGCACTGCGTTCATCCACCTCTGGCCTGCTCGCCTCCCTACCTCTGAGGAAGTACAGTTCCCGCTCAGCCCAGTCAAAACTGTTCGCTGCTCTGGCACTCCAATGGTGGAACAAACTCACTCACGACGCCAGGTCAGCGGAGTCAATCACCACCTTCCGGAGACACCTGAAACCCCACCTCTTTAAGGAATACCGAGGATAGGATAAAGTAATCCTTCTAACCCCCCCCCCCTTAAAAGAGTTAGATGCACTATTGTAAAGTGGTTGTTCCACTGGATATCATAAGGTGAATGCACCAATTTGTAAGTCGCTGGATAAGAGCGTCTGCTAAATGACTTAAATGTAATGTAAATGTACAATGTTGCCGATCCCTCATCAGTTTGAAATTGTGAAAATGATGATAATGTCCTTTTTGTCTAAGAGCTGTTTGAAAGAAACGCCTGGAATTTCAGCCTGTTCAGGTGTGATGGATCTTTTGGCCCACATCATGACATCACAATGTGATCTGATTATATTAAACCAATGACTGTTCATCTGGTTAAGGGGGCGGGCTTTAGACCATCCTATCAGCCAATCAGGGCTGTGTATGTAAATATAGTCTACATTTTTTCCGAATGCCCACACCATCAGACTGAGTATTTCAAGGGCCAAAGAAGGGACAGGGAAATGAATGATAAAAAATATATTTTATTTTCATTAAAACCTCTACAGGATCGGTGGGTCCCCCGCAGGATGGTTGAACTAACGTAGGCTAATGTGATTAGCATGAGGTTGTAAGTAACAAGAACATTTCACAGGACATAGACATATCTGATATTTGCAGAAAGCTTAAATTCTTGTTAATCTAACTGCACTGTCGAATTTACAGTAGCTATTACAGTGAAAGAATATCATGATATTGTTTGAGGAGAGTGCACAGTTATGAACTTGAAAAGTTATTAATAAACCAATTAGACACATTTGGGCATTCTTGATACAACATTTTGAACAGAAACGCAATGGTTCATTGGATCAGTATAAAACTTTGCACATACACTGCTGCCATCTATCTAAATCTAAATTGCGCCTTGGCTGGAATAAAACATTATGGCATTTCAAAGATGATGGTACCAAAAAAATACAAAACAACAGTTGTTTTTCCTTTGTATTTTCTTTTACCAGATCTAATGTGTTATATTCTCCTACATTCATTTCACATTTCCACAAACTTCGAAGTGTTTCCTTTCAAATGGTATCAAGAATACGCATATCCTTGCTTCAGGTCCTGAGCTACAGGCAGTTAGATTTGGGTATGTCATTTTAGGTGAAAATTGAAAAAAAGGGGCGGATCCTTAAACAAACACACACAGTGATTTATTAGAGACAGAGTGATGATTTTA